>NC_056740.1:240234507-240409507 GCF_019279795.1 Protopterus annectens | reverse complement strand
ACCAGGATCTGCTGACATGGTAGGTAACTGTCACAGAGAATACCTTTTATGGAATGATCTCACCCCTAGATGCAAAGCATAGTACTTGCATGACCCTTTCATCATGGAATCTGGACAACAAGATGGGCAGTCTTGAGTACAGCCCTGTTCTGGCTCCTCAATCCCTTATGAAAAGGGGGAATTACAGGGTCCAAAGTAATTCATCCTGTTGGGGGTCTTGTATTAATTATTTTCTTGGTAAATTTATTGTAGGATCATGTGGCTAGTCTACAAATTTTCTACCAGCTTGACAGGGTAATATCAGTCTATTAGCTTAAGAGGCAATGACTAATATACTTCAAGGTTTTTGCTTTTGAAGTAGTTGTATTTCATCATAGTGGCTGGGATTCAGAAATATGCAAGTAGACTCTCACTGTTTATTGTCTGGCAGTGATACAGCTCAGAACTTGTTTTTAAGTAACAATGCAAAATCTTGAGTCTCCAGCTGCAGCTAATCACTAATCACAATCATGCACTGGACAGGGCCTGTGGTGAGGGAGAGGAATCCAGTGAGCAAAATCAATAAACATAGCGGGTGTAAACACCCAAGTGCATGCATATATGCTAAGAAGCAATAAGAAAGTAATAGTAGCCTGCTACTTTAAAGGGGCTACTGCACTCTATTCTTTGAGCAGAATGGGGTATGAAAATTACAATAAAGGACAGTAGGAAGAAGTGAGGAGCAAGCAGAGAGAAGCACACAAATGGGAACACGTATAGAAAGAAGGGTAATTTTTTTTTTTTTTTTTTTGTGGTACAGGTGGCCATTTTTTTAAGAGGTAAAGGTCAGTAAGGATGTAATGGAAGGTAGAGGTATTTTAAGAGATTGAAGGTAAATACCAGAGGCAAATACACAAACATGTAACTCAGACAAGACTGACAGGGGAGATGCTGACACACCGAGGGGGGGGGGGGCTGACAGGGGAGGTGCTGTCATACCGAGGGAGGAGGAGCTGACAGGGGAAGTATTTGTCACACTGAGGGAGGGGGAGCTGACAGGTGAAATGCTTGCCACACTGAGGTAGGGGAAGGACAGTGGATTTAGAGACATCAGACAAACAAAGGGAAGACACTGGTGATGGGGAAGATTGGAAAACAGACAAGAGAAAGCATGGATACAAAAGAGAAAGATATACAAGGATGAATGATAGGATGGGTAGATTTTATGTTCTTCCCTGCCCATCTCATCTTCTGGGGAGGAAAGACAGTGCCTTATCCACCCTCCCCACTGATTCCTGAATGGGGTGTTGCTGGTAGGGCTAGGCAAGGATTTGACTATACTAGTTGCAAATAGAGCCATTTGAGCTGGTCAGTGCAGGCATCTATCCTCTGGTCCACCAAGTTTCCCACCACCTCTGCCAATTTCCAACAGGTGACATACCATCCATGGCAGAGCCACAGACAAGAATAACTGTGTTCTCAGCCAATGAAGCTCCACCAGGGGCAGGGGAGCATGGCATATCATTAATTTCCAGTGCAGTCACCAAGAAGGCACCTATAGCTGATACTGAGTGAGCTACAGGAGCTGGCTGGGTTTGTTGAGGGACGATGGAACCAGGCCTAATCACTGGCATTGTCATGACAGCTGCTGTACATAATTGTAGAATAATGGGAGAGAAGTAGCTTAGCAAACATGACAAATTAATTCACAAAGTGATAGTGACAAAGGAAGGGAAGCGAGAAAGAAGAAGAAATTGCTTTACATCAAAGTATGAACAGTATATCAGAACTTTGTGACTAATTACATGATACACAATACAAATTTAGCAACAAAAAAGGAAAAACCCTGAGGAACAGCACAGCTGTCTGTCACCTGAAGCTTCTGCCAGGGAAATCTCTTGAGGATATACAACTTATACTGTACATGCTACCAATGTATCTATTACTGCTACTCTACCCACAAAATACTTCAACATCATTTTGCTAGTATGACCAACTGCCTGTGTGCACCTATCACTTGCTGTACCACTGACATATTTGTACAGACCTACAACTGGAATTGGTACACACAATTTATCCAAATAACTGTTGAGCTATGCTCAATAAACTATACAAAAATCAGTATCAATACTGATACATAATAAAACTTTCCATGGTATGCTGTACAGATAAGAAGGGAACTTTCTCGGAAGTAATGCAGTTCAAAATATATTTCTGAAGCCCAAATATTTCAGTAAAGTAAGTAAAGGGTATTAATAATCCTGCACTTAGAAAGTTGTTCCATCTTCCTCTGGAATAGGGCACTATTCTCTTCAATAACTTCCTGAGCCAAGGAGAAAACTGTAAGCATTAATTTGCATGCCTTAATTGTACTAAGTTAGAAAACAGAACATCTATAACTGCAAAGAGATCCTAACAACATGTCAGGTGACTTTACTCTGATATCTTCTTCACACTGATGCAGATTGTCAGGCTTGTCCCTCTGCAGGTCTACATAGTAGTGCCTGCATGGCTATCCAGAGCAAGGTATGCCAGTGGTATTTGCAACAGTCCTAGCAAGACAGTGCCAGGCATCCACCTTATACTGGGAACCTTCACAGAAGTTCTGAAGCAGGCACTCCTGGTGGCCCCTATGCAGCAAATAATGGAAGAACTTTGATTCCTTACCTCATCTCTGAAACACCCAGACAGACATAGTGCCATGAGAAGCCATGACAATCTTCTAAGCTCTCATTCTATAGAATAATGTCTGGCATTTCATTGTCACACCCATTGTCTGTTTCACCAATTGCCATGCAATACAGGGCATCTCAATCACACAGCTTCTGGCAGAATGTTACAAATATAGTGCCAATATTAGTACCATGCCAAAGTGTCATAAACGTGTGATAAATGGCATAGAATGTATCCATCAGGTTTAACTTTGACCTTGTGATTACTGTTTAGCGCCCCCACTTACAGCACATGTAATACACATTACAGAGCATCCCCATTTGTGGAATATACCTGCCTGAACATGCTCAGTGTGCTCCGCAGGTTCTCATGTGGGTTCATAAGACTATGGGAACCTCTTAGAGTGGCTATGGTCATAGCAATGAAGGGTAGAAAAAACAAATCAGAAATATTCATGAGATGGGCCCTCATCTACATAAACACTATGCTCAAATCTATGAGATATAAACACAGACATCATGCTATGGAAAACCACATAGAGTTACACTGATGAAATTGTGTTTGAGAAGGAAAAAAACAATATTTATGTTCTTTTCCATTTGCTGGTCTGACTTGTGGAAATGTCTAAGCAATGTGACGTTTGCCCACCGTTGAAACATTTTAACCTACTGCTGCAGTAAGAATTGCAGTCAAGGCAGGTGTACTAATCACGTGGTGAAGTTAACGAAGGTCAGATTGCTTTCAGTGAAGACGTAAGTCAGCACTTAAAGGTGCAAGGCAATACTGTCATTCTGCAATGTAAAACAAGAGATTATGCAAGTGCCAGGCGTGTGGCCTGCTGTTGTTATATAAGTGTGTGCTCAGCTTTCTGCTGAATGCTGACAGTACAGGTAAGGCATGTCAATGTAAGCTCAGTCACACAGTCAAGGAAATTTGTATGATGTGCTACCATTGTGTAAGGAAATATCTATATATTATTTTTTGGGGGGTATTCACACAATCTCAGTACCACAGTTGAACATAAACTTTATTGTGGATGATGTTGAGTTGAAGTCAAGGTATTGTGAATGCTTTTAGGGCTGTCTGGTATGATCCCTTGTCAGTAACCTGACATGCAGCTAAAGCATAGAATACTGCATACACAGTTACATGACTGCTTCTTGTTTGATGGGGAGTGGCACAGGGATGGAACAATACTCCTACCTGTGGCATTGATTATGCTAGGCCAGTGTATGTAATTATAATATGTGTTTACAGAAGTGTAAGTGATACAGCATGGGTAGTCAAGTGCTGATGGTCAAACTCTATCCTTATCTATCTACTCACACAGTTTATTATTTCTTTGCACAGGATAATGCCTAGCCTGGTAACGAAAAGGCATGCAAATGCAAGTTTTCCCACATGGAGGTTGAGATTTTGCTGCAGACTATCCATGTGTCAAACCAATTAATATTCAACCAGGTAGCATCTGACTGGATGCAGTTAATGACATAAATGCTGTTGGGAAGGCAGAAAGTATGAACAAGGCCATTGATGTCATTACAGATGCACAACATTGTGCTACCCACCTTGCACAGCAGGAGGGTAGAGTGATGGGAGGCCATCCTTTCACCAAAACACTGTTAAGTGGGTTGGAGGAGTTTATTGCCTTTCTGAGTGAGAGAACAGATTCATCACTATCCCATTGTGGAGTGCTAGATCCTAGCACTAAACTTCAGTGTGCTTCTACAATCTCCACTTGGGATACCACAGTTTTGAGCCAGAACTTTTGTGCCAAGGTATACTGCATACCTCTAAATGTAATTTTCTCTGTCATGTAGGAACATCATGGCTTTGAATAGCAACAGCATCTGCACCAGGTAAGGTCTGTCTTTTTTATGTTTTTATACTATTTGCAGTTCTATTATTTGTGCACTGGGAATAAAGTAAAGGAGGTCTAACATATTGTGGGTATTTAAATTTGATGTCTTCACATGTGACATGCTCTTCAACTCTGTCACCATGGATATAGATATATAGATATGTACGGGTGTGTATCAGTGTGTGTGTTTGTCTGTGTCTAATATGTGTAAAATCCATTCTGCGCCTGACAATGTATTGTTTGCAGTAGCACCTGCCATCCCCCACTCTTGAACATTGCTCAACCATCAAGTGCAAATGTAGTCTTTGACCCTACTTCAGTTGTGGGTCCCATTAGCTCTGTTCAATATTCCAGATGAGGTGACTAGATTCTTTAAAGGAACCACCATGTGGTACCGTGGGTCACTGTTAGTCTGGTCCTCTTTTCATATGAATTTCTCATAAATAAGCCTGACAGGAGCATATAGCTCCAGACTTCATAGCTGTAAGGATTGCAGTGCACACAAACCTCCTGCACCATGATAAGGCCACAGTCCCGGAATGGGGGACTGCGAGTTGAGTATGAGCACATCTAAATCAAAAGTTGTAGATCAGTGTGTGTGATATACCTTTAAGAAGCTTTCCAGTGAGTCAGTATATGCATATATGTACTGAGCACGTGCAAGCAAGACTGCCATTTTGAGTGAGCAGCCAGAGTGTGAGCATGCAAGTATGTAGTCAGTCAGTTAGTTAGATAGTTCAAGTTTAATGTTTCTGCCATCCATCCTGATGTATTTGTATACAATAAACTACTTAAAAGAACACCCAAGCCTCAACATCTTCTTAATGTACATAAGAAGAGTGACAAAAGTCTTGTTTCTACACCAGACAAGATTAATTTTTCCCTAGAGGTAATGGTGGAAGCATTTGGCTGAAGTGGATGAGTTTAAGTATCTTGGGTTATGGTTCATAACTGAAAGTGAATGGGATTATGAGACTGACCATTGGAGGGGTACAGTAGTAGCGTGACTGCAAGTATTGGTAAAAGTAAGAATTCAGTCATAGGATGTTACCTGCAATGTATGTCCTTATCATCACCTAGAGTTATCACCGTTGGCTAGTGATGAAGGGGATGACATCACACATGCAAGCAACAGAAATGACATTTCTCCACAGAGTAGCAGGGATCTCTGTCCATAACAGAGTCAAAAGTTCAGCAAGCCAGTAGGATTTAGAAACAACTTCTGCTTGTATATGTTTGAGATGTCAGTTGAGATGGTTTAAACACATTGTAAGGGCACTGCCTGAACAACTCCCATGGAAGGTGTACCCTTCCCAATCCACTGTGAAGAGGTCTTCCAAGTAATTCAAGGACAATTCAAAACATGTTGTACTTGGAATTTATTCGCGTTAATAAAACTGTGTTTTAGCAACTTTTGGATTGTGGATATTTATTGGCGTCTTTTCTCCTCCATCACTGGTTTGCTTGTGGGTTCGTTGTGTTATACCAGTGCTTTCTTCCGTTTACTTTGGTTTAATTCAAGGACATATTGGAATGACTAAATTTCTCCACTCATTTGGGAATTCCTACAAAATGTACTGGAGACGTTTACTAGGCCTAGGGTAGTTTTGCCTACTCTGCTCAACTTGCTGCCTCCATGGTTCACCCAGGACAAGCAAATAAAAAAGATATGTATGATTGGCTGTAGATAGATAGTCAGCTACATATCTATGCAGTCATAAAGATGTAGGGGCAAAAAATCCACTGCTCCCTTCTTGTTTATCTTTACTGGTCATTAAAGTGTTTAGACTAATGTGTTATACTTCTTCGCAAAGTATTTCTATGTGATGCTAACCTTTAACTGCTGAAATTTATTTAGAGTGCCTACAGTACATGCACCTCTGGCAGGTCATTTGTAGCTTGAACCAACCTCCTAGATATGTTAGCACAGTGACGGTTTGCTGAAGAACCTCAACAGCATACCTAAAGATCTAAACATGCTCGACCAATTACAGTCCGGCCACAGCACTTCACAGTATTGCTTTCATTAATCACCTTTACTGTGTACTTTGTGAATTAATTATTACAATTTCAAAACATGTATAAAAGGAAAGTGTCAAAGAGATATCTGGCAGCCAATTTACAGTAGTGTATAATGAGCTCAGTAAACGACTGAGATGATAACACTATGTGGGAATAGACTGTTTCTGAAAATATGAAAAAGGAGTGGTCCGAGCATTGATTTCTGACATGTCATCTTTGAGGCTGCTCTTATACACCATTATATTTGTATTGAAATACTTGCACTTAAGGTAGGCAGGTAACAAGTCAATAACACCAAGCTTCAAACAAGTTCCTCTGGCCTTGATCAGTATGAACTTATGATTATGAATATTTAATGTTTTAACCATGTAACAAAGAGTATATAATTCAGAAACTTCTAATTCATGGTCTTAAACATGTGATCAGTAAATAAGCAGGAATCCTTGCTGGATTGGATCCACGCTGTTCCCTGGAAAGAAGTCCATGCCTAAGGTGGTAGCTTTACAAGTGGTCAGTAACATACAACTATGACAGCTCTAAACTAAACAGGTTCTTATGGAGAGTTCTGTTGCAGAGCTAAAACTCTACTGGATTTTTGTTTCTAATTAAAATAGTTTGTTTATAGGAACACAACTGATTAAGAGTTTCAGGGACAGAAGCAGGAATGATGCTGAGTCGAGTATAAAAGGAAAAAATGCTCATCATGTATGAGTAAAGTTGACTATAATCCAGGCAAGTGCAGTCTTTGTATATCCATGTATGATTCGAAGGCTTAGATACTGGACAAGGCATGAGAAAGCACTAGACAGATGGAAGACTAACAATGAAATGACTCAATCAGAATGATAGCACAATAAAGCAATTTGCAATGGCTACACTATGAAATGTGGCATTGAAGTTAATTTTACTTTTAACAGTAAATGTCAGATAGTTTAAGTAATGAGTAAGACAAGGAGAAAGTTGTTTACACGATGATATGGAGTCGCCATTCATGCATCTAACATGACTCCAGGTCAAAACTAAGTGAGCTAACTAGTTACAATCACATAACTAACCAATGCGCTAATAAACATATACAGTCTGCTGCAGTAATGAGTCTGCTTGTAGTTGTTGAAAATGTTTTACAGAATGTGTCAGACAATAATGGGAACATGAGTAAACTGAAGAGGACTTGGCCTTGAGTCGAAAGCAAGAATAAAGTAATCCAGTAATTTCAGTTGTCTTTTGCATCAAGCATTCAACACTCCAGTTGTAGCACTAATGCTCAATAATGCGTTTTATTTTATTGTTTTTATTTTTGCAGGCAGCTGGATGTGCTAAATGGTACTTTTGAGGTGCAACATTTTTATACTTATCAAAACTCTTATACATGTTTGATGGTAAACATACTGAACAAATAGGAAGCTGATAAAGAACAGGATGGAAACCCATCTGTTATTTTTACCTCTCAGGAGCACTAAACCAAATTATACAAATTAAAACTGCAGTGGCAGATGTGCATGTCTGAACAACAGTGCTAGTTATCAGTTAACGGACAATGAAATATGTTTTAGTGAACATAGCTGAAAGGGCAAAAAATACTGGCCCCACTCACCATGCAGCACCTTTAAGAGAAGAGGGAAGGGACAAAATGCATTTAATTGGAAGTGGTAGGTAGGACACAAAGAGTGGGACAAATAGCTCAAGAAGATAACCTGGGTGGCAATCAGGATGCACAGGCCCTGCTAGCATGTGACTACTCCTTTAGTTTTTTGTAGTATACTTTAAGTAGAACGACTTTGTGTCATTGTTCAAAAGTAAACTGATCGTAATTGCCTTTTATTCAGCCAGGACAATATGCTTCAGTTTTCTGTCAAGTGGTTTGGCCTTCACCTAGTATGTTTTTACCAAAATTATGATTATTAGTCCGACACAGTGGAAGAACCACAATCTATGCTGAGTGATCATTCTGGTTTTAAACTTGGAATATCTGGCTTAGAAACAATAGCAAAAGAAGAAGCAATTGTTCTTCACTACAGACAGCAGATACAATAAATGTAGTTAACTATAATTAACTTCAATTGCAGGATTTCTCTACTAGCATCACATTATGGCCAGTCTCCTTTTTCAGTCCATATATAAGTGAATACTCATTGGTCACTGGTCTATGTATTATTTATTATTTATGCATTTGTTTATTGACATTTGTTTACTGGGAAAGTCCAACTGGGCAAAAGCCCATTTTCAGTAGAGGCCCAGGGAGAAAAGCTCCATGGACAAAAGACAAGATTGCATAGATATAGAGCCAAGCAAAACTTACTTTACATAGACACAAATATATCAAATCTTAATTACATGTATAAACACGGATAAATAGCATAATTACTTGTTACAAAAAAATTTAACAGAGAGTTCCACTAGAAATAAGATATGTTCTGGGGATTATTGGATTAACAACAAAGGCTCAAGTACAATTTTGGAATAAGGAATAGTTAGTATCTAACTTTGTGGGATGTTGGAGTAACAGAAGGATGAATTATATGGCAAGCAGTTAATACTGTTGAAGTAATAATAGGATAGACCAACATAGAAGAAGCAGTAAGAGCTAGCCAGGGCAAGTGCATGGACAGATCCAATTGTTTAATAAATGGCTTTTGAGCATTTTTTTGAAGAGGACAGAGTTAGTTGCACATCTAATAGTATGAGGGAGTGTGTTCCACATTTTGGCTATGTGATTTGAGTAAAGAGAGTCACCAGCACTATTTCTGGCTTTGTATATTTGAAAAAGCAATTTGTTAGAGGAACATAACTCATGATTACTAGAATAAGGTTGAAGTATGTTTTGGAGGGCAGGGTTTTTCAGGTTGGTGTAGTAGTCTATGGGCCATTGTGAGCTGGATATGACATAAGAGATGAGGTAACTCTAACCAGGTGAGTTGTTTTAAGGGTAGTCAGTGGTGGGATCTGTAAGTAGAATCTGTGGCAAATGTTGCTATTTTGTTGTGGCATGCTTCAAGTTTTCATAGATCTGTTTTCTTTAAACTGGTGAGTATGGGTGAGGCATGTAGGAGTGTAGCTAGAAGGGGGGTTCCAGTGATTGCAACTCTGACAACCCTCCACTGGACCAGTAATCAAGGACCCTCAATCCTCACTACTGGCATCTGTGGGGGGACATTCACTGGGAAGATAACAGGTATACACACACACACACACACACACACACACACACACACACACACACACACACACACACACACACACACACACACACACACACACACTATTTCCAGATGCAGCTCTCTGCGTGAAGTGCAATTTCCCTTAAAAGCACACAGAGACCACAGTCAATCTGAGGCTGGATTCTCACTCTTTCTCCACATCCCCAGTAAGACTCCCCATTGACACAGCTCCAGAAATGAGATCTCAGATGAGTGACCAAGCCAACACCTCTACCACCCTCTCTGTCCAACCAGTGCTTTGTGCCCCTGCCCAAGTAGCTGAAACACACCTGTGAAAGGCTTGCCCCTTCTGCCCAGACTATAATGTAGTTTTCACTACCACCAGTCACTCCTGCCAGCTATCTTAAGGCCCCTAAGAAAGGGTATTCAATCTTACTGTGTAATATTAACATTAACACAAATGGTAGTTTGACCAAGATCAAAGCTATTAGGAGAGGCCCAGACAGTGTCACCAAAAAAATATGCAAGTACTCTCAAAACTTAAATATTTCTATACAGATCAGCCACAATGAAAGTTTAAATATATTTAATAATAAATAATAAAAGAACAAGACAATACTAAATATATATTCACAGTGACATCAGAGTTCAAAATCACAGAAAATATTTTAAATAACATTGCAGTACAGGCCCACACAAATAAAGAAAAACAAAATGTAAAGTAAGCTTTGCTATATTCCTGACTATATCTAAGAGAATTATACTATTCCCTAGTAACTTACTATTAGAGCAAGGGAGATGTAGTTGATGGTTCTTGTTGTTCTCAGGTGCAAGACATAATGCAGAATGCTTTGTCTCACTAAGGAATGCCTCAAAATGATATCTAAAATATTACTGGTGAGATAGCTTGCAAAATGGCAAAATTTCTGGTCATCTGACTTCTAGTTCTCATGCACCCCCCCCTCCCATTGCTGAGGCTGGCAGTATTTAGCATCTACCTGTAAAAAATACTCATACAAGGGCTTTTCCTCAGATCTTTGGCAGATGCTGGAAGTCATAAATGAATTGTATTCCTTCATGCTTCCAAAGTAGCAATTTGTTTGTGCAAAGACAACACAGAAAGCTTTCTAGTACAGACTTTGTGTCTCTAGCTGCATTGAAGCATCTTTATGGCCTCGGTATAAAGTAATTTAATTTCAGATATTTTTCTAAAGTTTGCTAGACTGAGGTTAACCTCCTGTATTCCAGTTTCCACTGTTAAAATATATATATATATATTTAAACAGTTAAAATAGTGCATGTCCATTTATGTTCTCTTCCAGTGGGGCACACTGTGGATACATTTTAAGCATCAGTACTTTACAAATACCTTTTCAACACAAACATCTGTACAGAGCAGTTTGATATACACATGACATACGGCTCAAATACATTTGTAACACAAGCATCTTATATAAATTAGTTTAAAATTCACAAATAACATATATAATTATTTACAAAATTCCAGCTAGCTGTGCTGGCAGTACCTCCTTTAGTCACCGCACCTTTTGTGTTATTGGTTAGAAATGGTTTGCTTCTATAAAGGATACTCAGATTTTTATGTGCCTTTTTTACAGTTTGTGATAAATGAATGTCAAATTTAATTTTATTGTCAATAACAGCACATAGGAATTTTGGCTGTGATACTGAAGATATAATAGTATTACCCAAAGAAGTGATGTAAAAAGTTGGAGGAGAGTCTATGGCTTTTGTGGGTCAAAAAGAGTATTAATTTGGTCTTGTCTGGATTAAGGATACATTGTGAGTAAGAACGCCAGGATTCCAGTGCAGAGAAGGACTGTTGTATTATATCTTTAAATTGTTGTATGTAGAGTAGGAGTGGTGCTGATAAAAGGAGAATCATTTGCGTAATGGACAAGGGAAACAGGGTTGGTAGTAGTGTGAAGATTATTAGTAAAGATGCTGAAGAAGAGGTGTCCTAGGATAAAACCTTGTAGACCCCCAGAGCAATATGCAGTAAAAGAGAGAGGTCTTGTTGCCATTTAACAGCTTTACTGTCGACCATCTAGATCATTTTTGGAACCATGTAAGGGCAGTGTGACTAAGGTTTAGGTCAGAAAGTACAAATAGACATTTGTCCTGTGGGATGGTGTTAAAAGCCTTAGACAGGTCTAGAAAGATAGATGAAACTAGCTTACCTTCATTCCTATAATGATTGATGGTATTAGTAAAAGTTAAAAGGGTAGAAGTGGTGCTATGGTTGGGATGAAATCCATGTTGTGAGTTGGCTTTTAGCTTGTTAGTTAAGAGATAGTCCAAACGTTGTGAGTGAATGCATTTTTCTAGCATTTTGGATAGTGGAGATAAATAACCATAGGCCTATAACTGGAGAGTGCATTTGGGGTACCACCTTTGTGTAGGGGGATGTATCAGATTTTCCAAATAAGTGGTCCTTGTTGTTCTGAGATAGAGCAGTTGATGAGAGTAGAGATAGAGGAGGCAATGGCATCAGCTGAAAAAGATATTCTGTTGGTAAGTTGTCTGTTGCTATGGTTGTAGGCTTAAGTTTTCTTTTTTATGGTGTTTGTTGAGACAAAATTAAATGAGAAGGTATTGCCATCCTTGTTAGATTATAAAAAAATGGCTGGAGGAAAAGAGCAGTTGTTTTTTGAGAGTGGTAGTATGGTGTCAGTGAAGTATTTGTTAAATTGTGTTTCAATGCTATCTAATTTATTTGTGGATGAAGTAGATGGTGTTGATGATTGCCTAGGTTGAAGGAGTTTTTTTAATTGCTGACCACAATTTCTTTGGGTTATTCTGGTGTAACACTGTAATAGTTTTGTTGTCTAGTTTGATATGGTTTTCAGCTTTGTTTCTGAGTTGTTGATATGATTCATTGTTTATTTGAGAATTATTTATATGCCATAAGTCCCAGGCCTTGTCTCTAAGTTTAAGCAGTACTCTAGTTTCATTAGTTAGCCATAAAGCATAATCTGATTTTGTTCTTAGAGTTCTACAAGGTGCTAATTTGTTTAGTATGTTGAGGAAAGTGGAGTTGAAATAATCTATGGCAGCATCTAGGGGCAAAGTCTTTAGAGGAGACCAGTTACAGAGTTGGAGGTTGAAGATGAAGGTTTGAGGATTCAAATTTTTACTACTTTGGATTTGTCATTAGACAATATGCTTGAGAGGGTTATTACATTGCTTAAGTAGGTAAGTTGGGAGGTGATCTCCGAGGCTGTCAGGGAGACAGACAGAGTGAAGAGAGTTTGAAGGTTTGTTAGGATCCAGTCAAGAATAGTCTGCCTTTTGGATGTTTTGTCTACTCTGGTTGGAGTTTATATAACATGAGTGAAGCCATGAAGGTTGATGTGGTTAGCAAGGTTTCTGAGTTGCAGGTGAGCCAGTCAGTGTTAAAGTCTTATGTAATAATAGTTTCATAAGGAAGAGTTAGTGATGCCCAGTGGAGGATGAGTTCTATAGTGGCAAGGTTATTTCCTGGAGGAATATCCTAAGTGTCTGCAATGATTAAATGTTTATTGGAATTTTGAATTTTGGTAAATAGTATCTCAACATTATTGAAATCTAGAATATTCTGTTCTAGGCATTCTAGTGTGAGGTTGTTTTTAAATGTAATGTCTATACCACTACCTTGTCTGTTTTTTTCTGTTGAACCTATGTATGTTATAGCCTGGGGGAATAATTTCATTACTGTTTATTTCTAGCTTCAGCCAGGTTTATGTTAGCAGAGCAATGCTGAGTGAGTAGAGCGAGAGACTGGCATGAGGCTCATGAACTTTGTTAACAACACTTCAGAGATTCATATTAAGAAGTAGTAAGTCAGAACCTTTATGGGATAGATTTAATACACCCTGGGGCTGTAATATGGTTGAGTTAAAGAGTTCAAAGAACTCAGTTTTGGGGCCAGGATTTGGGAGCATATTACCACTAAGCTTAAGATGAGATGCTGTATGTATAAGAGCATTGAGGAGTTTAGTTATGAATTTATCATATTGAGAGAGATGTGAGGTGTGGTATTTAGAGGAAGTGAATTATAGGTAGTTTGATCAATGTATGTAGTATTATAGAGTCCAGGTGATATTACACAACGTGTGGGTTTTGTTTGTAGTGGATAAGGGTAAGGAACAGTACGTGAGGTGAAAGAGATGGGTAGATGGTATGATAAGAAGTTAGGGGAGCAGCTAGCGAGAGAATTTTGAGAGAGGCAATATATAAGAGTAGCATGTTTTTGTTTGTTTGAAGTGTAGTGAGTATAAAATAGATAATTGGAAATTAGGTAGAGAAAAAAAACTTGTAACAATTATTATATGTAAGTATTAAGTTGTTGAAAGTTAGAGAGCACTATAAGAGGTTATAATATTTTATAAGAGGTATAATAAAGTGATAAAAGGGGGGTTGGAGAAGGATTAAAGATTAATTAGTGGGAAAGTAGGGGGTTGATTAGTGTAAGTAGTGAAGTGTGAGGTATTGCTCTGTGATTGAGTGTAGGAAAGTAGTGGGAGTGGTCTGTTTAAAATAAGTTTAGGTGTACTGCAGGTGGGTGGAATTTGGGGGTAGGGTAAGGGAGTGGAGTGACCCTGAATGGAGCGGACAGAACTTGGTCACACATGACTGCCAAAAAACTATTTATACAGAATGGAACAGGAGGTAAGTGGCTGAATGCTCTGATACTCAATAGCACTCAGCTAAACTAGTTACAAGGAAATCCCCTGCACAGTTACTTTATGTGTGGTGTATTTAAAAATAGCAATAAGGTATTAAGTAAGCCATGAAGAGCTAATTGATATATCTGGACAGCAGTTTGTAATAGAGTATTTCCAACCAGCTTATTTTTCCCAATTTAAAAAAAAGGACTGTTATAATACTTCTAAGAGATGTGGGGAAACAAATTAGATATAAAGGGAATCAAGTGACAATCTTAATACAAAATACAGCAATAGAAGTAAAGAACAGCAGAGTTTCCATAATGGAAAGACCTACATTAAAAAAAAACTTGAGTGCACAGTCCCTTTTTGCTTATGTTCTTGTTGGTCCTGTACATGCAATCACAGGGAGGTTTTTGCAGGCTGCAATCTCAGTTGAGGGAGGGGAGCACAGACATAGAGTGATATGGAAAGAAAGGGAAATAGTGCCAATAAACATGGGCAGCTCCTAGTACCTACAGGAGAATTAAAAAGTGATAAGTGTTTAACAGAGTGTATGGATATATAAAAAATGTTTTCGGTTATGGTAAAAAACATTTTATAGAAGGGACTTTGCCACTCACAAATTCTGTTACAGTCAATAATGATGATTCTGTAGATGCACAGAAGACAGTATTACTGCAAAAATATTTATAGATTTGTATGACATTTTACTTTGTTTAAAGCAGCCTTTACCCTAAGGTGATTATCCCCAGTCTGCAGTTATTGCTTCATATTAGCTTACAGTTTGTTTTGCTATACTTAATGACTTTGTTACCCCATCATGTGAAGAGCAACCAGCAATTTCTATTCACTTACACTGCATGGTCTCAGGCAACAAGATGTAAATATAATGGCCACAGACAGCAAGGCTAACAATTTCATATAATATTACATCAAATTAGATTTTTTTTGACAGGGGAAGTGGTATTTGCTAATATATATTTTTTTACATTTGCTCGTTGTTTTAGTGATTGCATTTTTTATAATGTTTACTGTTTGTTTACAAACTGTAAGTGATTGCATAGTCTGTGTTTTGAGGATGAGTATGGGAAGGATTGGTCATTGTAGCAGCAATAAGTTCTTATATTATAATTATATTTGCATGCATGCCACTTAGTGCAGTGAATTAAGGCTCTGAGCTGGCAATGAGCTTCTTCCTGTAATCAAAAGGATAGGTTTTGATGCTTTTTGCCTCCAGTTTTGCATCCATTGGATGATGCAGTGGTGCAGCAGTAGCGTTGTTGCCTCACAACAAGATGTTCTCCGGTTTGATTCTCAGCTGGAGTGCCTTCTGTGCAGAGTCTGCATGTCCTCCCTGCATTCCTGTGGGTTTTCTCCAGGTACTTTGGTTTCTTCCCATGTTACAAATACATGCGTCTAGAGCATTTCTCCCCAGGTCACTGAAAATTGCCTTTGTTCCAAGTTGGATTTTCCCAGTAAAAAATGTTAAAATAAAAATAAAATAAAATAAAAATTTGCCTGCTGTGTGTGTTGCCAGCAGATAATATCAGAATGTAAGGGTTTCTAAAACTGCTGGTATCGGTCTGTGAGATTTTACAATACAGTAGGGACTGGGAATCTGCCCTTTACCCACTTAAGTGCAATTACAAAGTTGGTATATATAAGTAACAGGGGGCATGGGGCTACATGGGGGCTTACCCTCCCACATTAAAAATTGATTTATTATTGTTGGTTGATTTTTTTTTCTTCTTAGTGTGTGTTTGTCTTGTGTGATAGTTATTTTGAAGTTTGAACTTCTGGTTGCTCAAACTTTTGCAGTTGACCTATATATACATACACATGCACACACACACACACACACACACAAACATATATATATATATATATATATATATATATATATATATATATATATATATATATATATATATGGGTTCCTGTTAGATCGATGAAAATCCACATCCCCGATGACCGGATCACCGAGACGAGATCACCGACACCTCACATCCCGACAATGGTGAGTAGTGCAGAATGGGATGTATTCCCATTTCCGGAATGTGGTGCAATCTTGGAGTTGGGTGTGGGGGGTGCAGCCCTCCCCATGAGGGGGTGCAGGGCGGTTGCCCCCCTACTATACAGATATCTGTTTATTTTTTAAGAGTATTATGGACACAGGAATAGGTTCCATTCCGTAATACATACACTTACCTTTGTCAGGGATGTGTGGTGTCAGCGATCTCATCTCAGTGAGCCGGTCGTCGGGGATGTGGCTTTTCATCGATGTAACATGGATCCATATATGTATGTATATATATATATATATATATATATATATATATATATATATATATATGTGTGTGTGTGGATGTGTGTGTGTGTCTTTCTTCAAATACAGAACTCTCATATCAGTGAATTAAGAATGAGCAATCATTTTAAATTGAATTTAAAATGATCAAAAACAACAAAATTTAAATTATTTTTTTTCGGGAGGGCAAACCCCCAACACCCCTGTACCCCCTGCTAATTATGTATACCAACTCTGAAATCAAGCAACAGTGGGGCAATACATTAATTATGATCAATTTACCACTAATTTTCATGTTAAATGATTATATTGTACATAATAATGAGTTAAAATTTAAGTATATAGTTATCCAATGTCTTTTTTTATGAAACATTTACTGTAACAAGTAAGTCTGCTCTTTCAGCCATTCAGTTTCCATGTTACAGGACTCATCATAGCTCTCAGCCTTCCATCTCCAAAATGAGGAACACTAGTCCTCATAATGTGGAACAAATGGGCAAAATGCGGAACACATACTAATGGTTTACTAACAACTTCAACTAGGAAGGTCATAGGATGGCTAAAATATGCTAGTTTTACTTATAAAGAAGATAATTTTAATGAATTAATATGATTAATTTCTATTTACAATGGATTTCACTTTAAAAAATTCCTAACACTGAATGTGTGACAGAGTCTTTCAATGTGGAACTTTGAGGAACTTCGAGGAACGTGAACTTTTTAAGAACCCAAATGAGGTACGTTCCTCGTAATGAGGTACACTTGAAAGGTATGGGACTCATGTTAGTGGGTCCCAATATTTCAAATGCTTACCAGATATATGTCCAAATGATTAATGTGCATTATGTTTCTAGAGATCATGACTGAATAACTTAGTGAATCAGTTTAATAGTTTATTTGAAAGATTAACCATCATTTTTCTGACAACCAATCCTGATTTAAAAAGTTATAAAAGCAGTGAGCATGTGTACAACTATACTACTGCCGTAATGCTACAAACATCATGCAGCAGTACTATTTCAGTCCAGTATTCTCCATTATGGCCCTGGATAACTATGTGGGAAATAATAAGCACATTCCAAGACTTCATGAATCTGCTATACATGGTCTAACTGACAGCAGCATGAGCTAAACTATGAACTATGAACTTTGACAAAAGACATAAAATACATAGGATAGTTCATCTGATAACAATATTTTTGTTTGCTGCACATATTAGTATAATATACATGTGCATATTTTAAAAAGATGCAGTGCTTGACTTTTTTCTTTGAGTTTACTTGCACAGTGCTTGGAAATAAACACTTTAATAAATTTGAACTTAAACTTTAAACTTTTAATCATTGACAAAACTGAAAATGTTGTGATTTCTGGATTAAAAAAGTATAGCATCATCTTAATCATGAGTATGAATGGTTAATTTATGAGTTGTAGAAGTAAACAGCATGGACAGAGGCATGGACAGACAGTTTAAGAACATATATCTTATGTATTTGTTTAAGACAAAATGTCCTGCAAGTTTTTTTTTCCTTTTGACCTAAAGTAAGGAATCCCAAGTTAATATAGCAGAGTCATGTTGTTTGTAATTATGTGTGTAGGACTAGTGGTTGAGGAGCAATGATGGCCCATCATACAGTCATGTAGGACCTATATTCCATATTACTGCATTTTAATTACTTAAAAAGAATAGAATTCATTTTAACAAAATTAAAGGCCTCCAAATGAGATGGTAAACCAAGCCCCATCTGTCAGAGTTGATAGTAGCTCAGGTGGCTGTAAAAGATCCCATGGCATTTACAGAAATAAAAAAAGAGTAAGGAAGTCCCCTGGTGCCCTGGATACATTTTCAATTTGTCATATGAATACCACCTGAAAAAATAACACTGTCCTAGTGGAATTAACCTGGCCATCAAAGTTTAAATAAAACAATACATTGGGAATCTATGACTGTATGTTGCCCCCTCACTCTGTTGTCTGTGTATTTCCTTTGTTCCCCTTTTTAACTGATAGCAGTACAATGGTCTCCAGCTTCAGAAATTCAATGTAAAGAATACATTTCCAAGTTCATATTCTCCCACCATTCATAGTTTATTCATCTTCTAGTTGAGGACTAGTCGTTAAATAAAAAATGCCTACACTTGTATAAAAAGCAGGTTTTCCTATACTGTACATTATTGAGTTACAACAGAATAAAAAATCAACTTGCTGAGTTCATATCCCCGATGCTGAATTCCCTGACTGCTGTTTTCCATGGGAAATTATGGTCATTGGGGGGTCTCAAATTGTGGTCCAGCAGTGATTCCCTGTTTTGTGAGACTTTCCCTTCTCTTTGTGTTTGTGGGAGTGTGAAGTTCATATATAGATAAGTATGAGGATGTGAGGGGTGATCCCCCTGTTGTGGATACAAGGTAAATCAGTTGTTTTTAAGCTATTTTTTGGTTGAGTTCCTAACAAGCTGAATTAGTGAGGTGGTAATTAATTGAGTTATACTTCAAATATTTACAGTGGTGAACTATTTTGATTTGAGTTCACTAGCTTTATAACACAGATTGTAGATCACAGTGTGTGTTGTACCTGTAAGAATCATTCCAGTCTATGGGCACATGTATATAAGTACTGAGCATGTGCAAGCAAGAGTGCCATTTTGAGTGAGCAGCCAGAGTGAAAACATGTATATGTATAGCAGGCAGTCAGTTAGTTTGTTTAAGTTTAATGTTCCAGTCATCCATCCTGATGTCTTTATGCATAATAAACTACTTAAATAAATACCCATGCCTCATTGTCTTATTTGAATACACAAGACGAGTGACATGGTGTCAGAAAGGGATCCAAATTCAAAAGCATGAGGCACACAGGCAGTAATGGAGGAATATACATGAGTGGATCATCCAAAGCTCAAATGACTCACAAACAGGTCAGAAACGAATTTCCAGCTACTAAAACTCATTTAAATTATTTCTATGCAATGAATATAAAATGAACCATTCAAAATGGTCAAAACAAATTTCTAATTAAACAAAATATTCAAAACTGTGACATATTGGTAAAAATATTCAAAATATTTACAAAAATGCTTAAAATAACTTCTGAATCACATAACATGTATAAAAAAGGAAAAACAAACATATTTTTCACAATGTGCTACTTTTTGCATTAACTAAAGTTATTCGAGATATCCGAAGTGTATAGTGCTGGTAAGTGTGTGCAGTATTACAGTACAGTTATTTTGCAAAGTACAGTTATTTCAAAGAAATGATTGTGCATTTGAATATTATTATGAGTATCTGGTGTGTGTCTGAAACTCTTGGCATGGCCGATGGATTTCACAGACCCAGTCCACTTGTGTTTAATAATAATATTGCAGAAAATTGGAGAGTGTTTGAGCAAGAGTATGATATTTTCATACATGCTGTTTCATCTGACAAAGACGTGTGTACAAAAGCATTTCTTCTGCTTAATTTAGTTGGCTCAGAATCCATTGAAAGAAAGCATTCATTTGTATATGTACCTGCTGTGTTTGCAGGGGAGGGGAGAACTGCCATATTGTGGTACAGGCTGAAACAAGGGATGACCCTGAGTGCTTAAAACATAAATTTAGAGAAATGTGCTACCCCAAATGAATATTTCAATGGGAAGACAATTATTTTATACAAGATATCAAAAGCCTGGTGAAACTTTTGCAGCATATATAACTGACTTGAGAAATAAGGCAAAAATGTTCAGATTTGATGATCTGAGAAATGAGTGGATAAAAGACAGGCTTGTGTGTGGCTTTAAAGATGGTGCAGTGAGAAACATTTTGCTTTGAGACAGTAATTTAACTTTGAATTAGGCCATAGAGATTTGTCAAATATATGATCTTTCAGAAAAGCATGTGAATATGCTTACAAATGAGAAATGCATGTTTGCAGTGTCTTTCAGCACTAATGTTGATAGTATGCAGCACAAGGTTAAAAGATACAGATCTAAGGGCAGAACCATACCATGGGCCTCCCTAGCAAAACCTGTGGTTGCTAGAGCAAAATCCAGAGCAGCTTCAGTGAAACCTAGGGCACACTCAGTAAAGCAGAGGGATGACTCAGCAAAACCCGAGGCAAACCTCATAGTCAACTGTTGTAATTGTGGAGGTAGCCATGAGCCCAAACAAGAAAAGTGCTTAGCTTTTGGTCAGCAGTGCCACACATGTAAAAGGTAGAATAATTTTAAAAGGCTCTGTAAATCTGAAGGGGCACATTCTTTTATTAAAAAAGAGCATTCAAAGAGGCAAGTCAATCAATTAGAAAGCTGTGCCCATACTTTTTATGTTGATGGTGTGTCTGTGCTTGGTGAAACAGTCAATGCAGTAGATTTGTGGGCAAAGAGCAAAATATTGTGTACTGCTCTGATTAAAGGGAAACCTGTAGAGCTCAATGTTGATACTAGTTCAAAGTGCACTGTTATGTCAGCAGAAATGTTTGCTAAAGTAAAAGCTGGAGCACAACGTAATGTGGCAAAGTGTGCAAAGCTTGTTGCTTATGGTGGTGATGAAATTCAAATGAAGGCTCAGTAGCTTTCATGTTACTCTGTTAGGAACAGCTATGACTTGCAGTTTTACATAGTCAAGAGACATGTGCAGTCATTATTAGGCCTCAAAGACAGTTTGTGAATGGGGCTGCTTTCATTTAATAAAGAAGTTGACCATATAAGCACTTGTAACAATGAAAATTTTGCACAAACTATTTTTCTGACTATGCTGACATTTTCAAAGACAAACTAGGCAAACTCCCAGTTGTGTACTCCATGAAGTTAGAGCTCGTGGCCAGCCCAGTCATTATACCAGCACAGAAAGTTCCAGTAGCTATGCAGAGCAGAGTCAAAGCTGAGCTAGACAGAATGGTGCATTTAGGAGTAATTTGTCCAGTAGAATAACCAGCTGAATAGGTATCTTCCATAGGTTCATATGTTCATAGGTAGGTACTAGGCTATTGGCCCTAGGGCTTATATAAGCCTAGCCAAATGGTACCCTGGCTTTTGCCACCCAAGACAATTATTTTCATGTGCCCCTGTCAACCAGAGCCACAGAAGTGATCCCCAGGGTGAATTTCCTATCTCCCATCCAATCATCAAGATTTTTCTTGATCAGTGCTAATGAGGAGCTTTGTTTGGTATAGATAGGTAGTTTGTTCCAGAGTATGGGAAGTCTCTGGGACAGGAATCTATCCCTCCAGTATGTTCTGTTTATTGTGGTGACAAGGTTTAGGTCCTGAGAGCGTGTAGCTTGGAGAGATTGAGATTTCTTTAAGTGGAGCATGTCCAACAGCTCTGGGTTTGACATAGCTTTGTATGTTAGGCAGGGATCACTTCTGAGTAGGCGATATGCGACAGAGTAAAGCTGGAGTTTTTTTAGATGGTCTGCATAGGACATCTGGTTGAGGCCGGTAATCCTCTTTGTGGGGTATTTATGTGGCCTTTCCAGTTGTTGTATACGTCTTGTGAGGTGCATACCAAAAGGGGCGTTGTACCCTATAATGGGTCTAATGAGTGATGAGTAGAGGGGAACGATGACCTCTTTTTTCCTGGATGAGAAACCTTTTGTGATGAGGTGTGCCTCATAGAAAGATTTCCTGACTACTGTGGTGATGTGATTATCAAAGAAGAGTGTACTGTCCACCTGTGTCCCAAGGTCTCATCACACTTTTGGTGTTAAGTAGACTATCACCTATGTGGTAGTTCATTGGTACAGAGTTTTTACCAAAAGGGATGACAATGCACTTTTTGGCATTGAGCTTGAGGCCATGACTTTGACACCAGGCATCCGTCTCAGTGAGGCCCTTTTGTAGGATGCCCACATCATTAGCAGTTTCGATTATGGCTCCTAGTTTGCAGTCATCTGCAAACTTTGTTAGCCAAAGACCTTCTGTGTTAGCCTGTACTTCAGAGAAGTAGATACCAAACAGGAGAGGACCCAGGACTGAACTCTGTGGTACTCCACTTGTCACTGGTCTGAAGTTGGATTTAGAGTCTGCTACTTTCACAGTGTGGGTTCTGTCAGTGAGCCAGTTGGCAACCCATCTTGTGACATAGGGATTTATACCTATTTTAGTGAGTTTATCTATAATTCCAGAGTGGGGGATGGTTTTGAAAGCCTTGGCAAGACCTAGATAGGCGTTGTGAACCACCTTACCCTCATCTATGGCCTTGGTGACCACTTCAAAGAAGTCTATCAGGTTTAGAAGACATGATCTTCCTTTTACAAACCTGAACTGGGTAGGGTCCAGAGTTTGGGGATTACCAATGTCATTGTTTATAAGTTCCATGATGACACGTTCCATAGCCTTGCAGACCAGGCCTGTCAGGCTGATGGGGCGGTAGTTCCCAGGGTCCGTGGTGGCTCCCCTTTGTGGAGTGGGATAACCGTTGCTGTGTGCCACTCAGTGGGCACAAAGCCTGAGATGAGGCTATCATTGAACATGGTACGTAGGTGGGGTACCATGTTCAATCATAATCTCATCTCAGGTTACATAGTAGTAGCTCATAAGAAAAGCTCAGATGATATTAGAATATGTATTGATCCAAGAGATTTGAACAAAGCACTAAAAATACCTCATCATCCAATGTGTTCAGTCAAAGAAGCTGCTGCTGTTATGCTAGATGCCACTGTTTTTTTCTGTCTTAGATGCAAAAAGTTCATTTTGGCAAATTTTGCTTGATCGAAAATCTTCATTGCTAACCACATTCAGTACACAATTTGAAAGGTACAGATTTTTGAGAATGCCATTTGGGATAAATTCTGCCAGTGAAATCTTTCAACATGCAATAGAACAAATTTTTTCTGGCTTTCCATGTGCTATTATAGCAGATGATATTCTTGTAGAAGACAATGGTGAAGTCGAACATGATAAAAACTTCAGGAAAGTTCTGGAACATGCTCATGAGATGAATCTTAAACTGAATCTTCAGAAATGTAAGTTCAGGCTATAAGAAGTTGCTGCTGAGCATCTCAGTATTTTCCCTGTGAGTGTGTAGTGTAGGCTCCCCTTAGTGGACCTTCCCTGCTGCTTCCTCCAGGCCACTGAAAAACAATATCCTTGAGTGTGAATCTGATCCCCTGACATCCATACTCGGTGCTTTCTGCACCCGTACCACTTGCTCTGCAACCATATAATTTGTACCCTCAAAGAGGTCCTAACCCTTAGTGGACCTTCCCTGCTGCTTCCTCCAGGCCACTGAAAAACAATATCCTTGAGTGTGAAACTGATCTTCTGATGTCCATACTCATTGTTTTCTGCAACCGTACCACTTGTTCTGCAACCATATAATTTGTACCCACAAAGAGGTCCTAACCCTTAGTGGACCTTCCCTGCTGCTTCCTCCAGGCTACTGAAAAACAATATCATTGAGTGTGAAACTGATCCCCTGACATCCATACTCAGTGTTTTCTGCAACCGTACCACTTGCTCTGCAACCATGTAATTTGTACCCACAAAGAGGTACTAAGTATGTGTCTGTAGAAACAATTTGAAAGACTTGTGTGTGAACCTTTGTATCAACAAAGATTTTACCATTGTACAACCTGAGGTAGTGTTTCACCATGAAACAGTCACTGTAGTTATTGATTATCAAGAAATGTGCTAGTCGCTTATGCTTATACTAGCAAGTTTAAAAGAATAAAACCCAAAGATGCTGGCAGCCCTAACCTGTTTATATACCTCTTTCTTTCTTTCTTGTTCACTGTCCATTTTGTGTCCTCTCTCTACCTTTTCTTCCCAGTCTCATCACCTGTACTCTCCCTCTGCAAGCAGTCATACTGTGAATATATGTCCCTTATTCTGCTCTAGCATTACGCTAATAGAACTCTTGTACCTTCAATCTGAGCCAATTCTGGGCAAACTTTTCTACTACTTCATTCCTGTCTGGCACAACATCTTTTTCTCACTGCTTACTTCTCTCTGGCTTTATCTTCCTGATTGTTTTATGCTTTCTTTGATTGTGTGCTAAACTCAGACCTGGGTGCTAGCCCCTCTCTGTTCTGCCCTCGCTAAACTCAGGCTCCACTTTGCTCCCCTACCCTACTCCCATTCCCACCCACCCCATTACAATTACCTTTATACCATCCTCTCCCACCCCTTCCTTTCCCAAACATCCAATAATGAATAATTTCTTGTCTAAACCCCCTGTTTCATCACTTCCTCTATTCAGCTACTTTTACAGCCACTCCTCCTCTACTTTCACAGCCACTCCTCTTCTCCCCTCCCCTCCCACAAACATGAAACACCTTATAATTACAACTTAATTCATCCTGATACTCTCCACCCTAACAACTTACCACACCTACTTCTCTCATCCATTACTTCTCTCTCCCACCTCTTCCACTACAAATAGCAACACTTCTTCCTTTTATAATATCTCCTCTACCTTTTCAATCTCCCCACCTCTTGCTATCATAAACTAAATAGACTGCAAACACATCCCCCTACTCATAAACCCAAACTAAAGCTGCACAAACTGCATCTGCCCTTGCTTATATCTTCTCAATTCACCAACAAAGCACTTGTCTCTGGGGACATCCACCCCAATCCTGGTCCCTCTGCCTCCCCACATAACCTCTCACCTCCCTTAACCACTCCCCACCAGGCAAAAATCTCTCCCTCCCCATTAACTCCCACAAACTCTACCTCCACTAATCACTTATACATATATTCCCTAAACATCGAAAGCCTATCCAACAAAACTACTGACCTCCATGCATGGGTTGCCCACACAAACCCTCACATTATATCATCATCAGAAACATGTTTGAAGCCACATATCTCAAATAATGAAATACTCCCACCAGGCTATAACATCTATCGCTCAGATAGGCTATCTAAAAAAGGAGGTGGTGTTGCCATCCTATACAAAAACACTCTCAACCTCTCCCCACCACCCACACCCTTACCTAACTATCATCCTGCTGAACCCATAGCACTTAACTGTTACCTTGGCCCCCATAAGAAACTAGTTATTGCTTCTATCTATATCCCTCCTGGGAACAACTTAGCAATCCTATCCTGGTTTTCCCTCAACATTCCATACAAAACCCTCATCTTGGGTGATGTCAACTTTGACTGGTCCAAACTGAAAATAGACTCTCTGCAACTTAGTATTAACCTCCATGGTTTTAAACAACGTATCTTGTCTCCAACTCATTACCACAAAAACACACAGTCTAGCTCAATAATTGACTGGATACTCAGTAATTCCCCTCAACTATACCTCAACCCTACAACACACCCTGACAAACTTAGCAACCACCTACCCATCTCTGTCCTTCATGTCCCCTCCCAACTTCCCAAATCCCACATCTATAGAGCCTGCCACAAACTCTCTAACTTTGATCTCGTTCAATTTAACTCTATTTTATCTTCCATAGACTGGTCCATCCTCAAACATATCCCTCTAAATGATGCCATACAAAGATTTAATAATATTTTCCTAGACACCCTTAACTCACTGGCCCCCTCTAGAAAGATCAGAATAAAATCCAAGTATGCTCCCTGACTCTCAAAAGAAACAAAGTCCCTAATGCTAGAAAGAGATAAAGCTTGGAAAGCATGGACAAAATCTAAGGACTTACCCCTACTCCATAGCTATAGACACATGAGAAATCTTGTCAAAAAGCACACCAACAATGACAAAAGGTCTTACTATAACACTGCCCAACTTAATAACAAAACCAACCCTCAAAAGTTCTGGGCCTCCATTAATAATATTCTTTCCCCTGGCTCCCCTGCAAACCTTCCTACCCAAACTCATCATCTCTTGAAACAGCTGGTCAACTCAATAACCACTTCATTGATACTATTAAATCACACATGGCTCTTACCAGCAATCCTACTCCTCTGCCAAACCCTCCTAAACCATCCAAAAACCCACCTTTTTCTTTGCACCCTGTTTCCACTTCCTACATCAGATCACTTCTCCTGAAACTCAAACCCTGCTCACCCTCCACTGATAACCTACCTCTTTTTTTCCTTAAACTTGCTGCTGATTCTATTGCCCTCCCAGTATCCATACTTATAAACAGATCTATACATGATGCTACTGTCCCTATATCATGGAAATCTTTTTACACCATTCCTTTGCATAAAGGTGGAGACTCAAGTGACCCTCTAACTACAAACCTATAGCCATCTTATCCCTCCTCTCTAAGATTCTTGAAAAATGCATCCACTCTCAACTACTCAACTACCTTCTTGAACACAACCTCCTAACTCCCACCCAGCATGGCTTCTGTCCTAAACACAGCACAACTACTGCCCTCCTATCTTTCACTCATACAATTGCTGAAGCCCTTGCTGATAACAAACTGGTATCTTGTCTCTTCCTTGACTTATCTAAAGCTTTTGATACAGTCTCTCACCCTCTTCTACTATCCAAACTTGCTAACCTCAATATAACTTCCTCCTCCCTTGCCTGGTTCTCTAGCTACTTATCCTGCAGACAACAATCAGTAAAATGGTTCTCCTCTTCCTCTCCTTTCCTATCTGTCCCAACTGGGGTCCCACAAGGCTCCATCCTAGGGCCCCTTCTCTTTAATATTTTTACCAATGATCTTCATACAGCTTGCAATACATCTTCCCTCATCCAATATGCAGATGATTCTACACTTATTTCCTCAAATAACATCACCATACTCCAAGATCTCACACAACAGGTCTTCCTAGCTACTGAACACTGGTTATCTAGCAATCTCCTCATCCTTAACCCAAAAAAGACCAAACTCCTACTATTCCTCCCTCAATCATTATCCCACCATAAATCTTCCTTTGCCATTACATCCTCAAATAACACTACTATTCAACCAGAATCCCACACTAAACTCCTAGGGGCCATCACTGATGATGAACTCAAATTTAACTTACACATTCTACAATGTATAAAAAAGACAAACTAAAAGCTTGGTTTATTATATTGCCATAAGAAATTCCTAACAACGAATTCCAAACTCACACTTGCTCAAGCCCTTCTTCTCCCCTCCCTTCTCTATGCTGCTCCCATGCTCACCCATATTCAAACTACTATCTTAAACAAACTCCAGCAGACTTATCATAAGATAGCTCGATTTACTACTAACTCTCCCTATAATACTCATCACTGCCTATCTCTAAACTCTCTCAAATGGCTTCAATTCCTACATCTATTGTTACTAGCCCAACTGCAAATGTTACACACTATAGTCCATAAACCTCTAGCATGTCCTGCTCTGTCTTCCTTCTTTACTAAGTACTCTCCACCCCGTACCCTTAGGACATCAAATCAGCAACTACTACAAATATACTATCCCAAAAAAGCAGTAGGTAAACTTCTTTACAAGTACTTGATGGCCCAAGCTTGGAACAAACTTCCTAGAGATATTTGTAGCATTGTACACCCATCTCACTTTAAGGAGAAACTTAAACTTCATTTACTTAACTCCAAAACATGCCCCCGTCAAACCCCAACTTAACATAACTCCTACTCCTTCATTTCTTTCCTGCCATACTAGCTCTCCTCACCTTAGTATTATGCCTACTTGCACAATGTTTGTCTAAACATATCTGTTGAATATTTCTCTGTTGTACATATTGTATATATTTCAGGTATTTTACAGTACTAGAATTAGTGTATCTCATATCTACATATGTCAGTTATTACAGATGGTAGGTCTAAATATATTCTGCCCGAATTGCTTTTTTTAATTTTTTTTCTCTTTTGTACATATTGTACATACTTTGGTACTCTACAGTATTAGAATTAGTTTTTCCTGGATTTTAAGTATTTTTTTTGTAATATCTCCATATGTCAGCTATTACTTATGGAATTGTAAAACCGTCCTTGCATTTATTTTTAAACTGTTTATTCTTAAATTGTATTTTTATTTCTCAGAGCTTTTCTCCTCGGGTCTCCACTGAAAATAGGCCACAAACCCAGCTGGACTAACCCAGTTAACAAATGCCAATAAATAAATAAATAAATTATGTGGGTCATTTGTTTACCAGTTCAGGTTTACAACCAGATCCTTGAAAGCAAACTGCAATTCTTGAGATGCCAACTCCAGACAATGTTACAGCCTTACATTGTTTTCTTGGCATGGTCAATTATTTAGGCAAGTTCACTCCAGATCTGAGTCACCTTTCAGCATCATTAAGATAGCTGACACACAAAGATGCATCTTGATCTTAGTTGGAACAATACCAAAAAACATTCTGTGTCCTGAAACAGAAAATTGCCAGTCCAGCCACTTTAAGATACTATGATGTTCATGAACCAGTAACTCTTTCTTGTGATGCTTCTGGGTATGGTCTTGATGCAGTAATTCTTCAAGAGGGTAGACCAGTAGCCTATGCATTGAGAACTCTAACCCAAACCAAAATGCAGTATGTTCAGATTGATAAACAGCTCTTGGCAATTATGTTTGCATGTTCAAAGTTCCATGATTATGGCTGACCTGTTCAAATAGAGACTGATCACCAACCTTTGGTCACTATTTTGAAAAAAACAATGCATGAAGATAAAGTTGCAAAAGTACAATTTCAGGCTTGTTTACACATAAGGCAAACTTTTTTATCTTGCTGATACTTTATCCAGATCACCCAGCAACACCACTAAACGGCATGAGAATGAGAAACCTGATTTTAAAGTCAAGGAAGTGAAAATTTTTTCTTCCACACATCTTGATGAGTTTAGAACTCACACAGCTTCAGATGCACTTCTCCAGAAGCTGAACCACTTTATCAGTTGAGGATGGCTGTCAAAGCAGTCTTGTTTACCACCAGATGTGCAGTAGGATTTTCCTTACAGAGAAGAGATTTTGATGGAAGATGGTATCATCATGAAAGGTCCAAAAGTGATAGTTCCAACATCCTTGCAACAAGAATATATTATGATTTTGCATTGTGGCCACTCAGGAACTTATTCTACAAAAAAAGGGTAAGAGGACTAGTATTGTGGCCTTTTGTGTCAAAAGATACTGAGAGAGAAATTTCATCTTGTTCTGTTTGTAATAGTACTAAACTGCATCAACAAAAGGAACCACCTCAGTTTGGTGGACAGTAACCACAAATATTTTCGAATGGAATGGTTAACATTATTTGATGTTAGACTGTTATTCAAATTGATTTGAGATTGACCTTCTTCCTAACCTAATGTCCTGTACTGTCATTACGAAGTGGAAGAGACATTTTTCTGTCCATGGTAATCTGCACAGTCATTTCTGACAATGGTGCACACTTTACAAGATAGCAGTTCAAAAGTTTTGCTGAAATGTAGGATTTTGTTGATGTTACTACTAGTCCTGAATACCCACAATCAAGTGGCTTGGCTGAACATGCAGTTCAAAGTGCAAAACAGCTGTTAGAGAAATCCAAACAAGACAATACTGACGTTTTTCCAAACTTGCTTAATCTCAGAAACATTCCTTGCGATAATTTACTTGGTTCACCTGCTCAGAGACTTATGTCAAGACAAACTGGAACCACACTACCAATCATTAACAATTTGTTGGTTCCTTGTGCTAAAAATAACAGAGTACTAAAAGCTAAACTCCTAAAAATGTGTTTGTCCCAAAAATCCTACTATGACAAAACCAGCAAACCTCTGAATCCATTGAAAGAAGGAGAAATAGTGAGGATGCAGACAGCAACAGGATTTGATTGAATTGGACTTGTGAAACATTTGTGTGAAGAACCAAGATAGTACATCAGTACATCATTTAATCACAAGGGGTGGAATGTAGGTGGAATTGGAAACATTCATTGTCAGAGTCTGAGCCAGTGTTACTACATATTGTCTGTAATGGAGACTCTAATTCTCAGAGTGATTTGTCCAATGTTCCTGTTCCACAGAACATTTCATTATCTGCTCCTGTTCCTGAAAGTATCCCTGAAAATCCTGCAGCAAAACATTACCCAGTGACTGTTCCCTGTTTCTAAACCCAGTTCTGATTATTATATTATGAGGCCAGGTCAGATCTCAAAGCCTTAATGCCAGATACACAGCAACCTAGATATGATTGTTCTTGTTTATACATGTCTGTATAATTTGCATGCCTATTCAATTGTCATTTATTTCATTGCATGACAGAATAGTCAAAGAGGGAGGATGTAGATCAGAGTGTGTGCTGTACCTTTAAGAATCATTACAGACGATGGGCACCTGCATATAAGTACTGAGCACATGCAAGCACGAGTGCCATTTTGAGTGAGCAGCCAGAGTGAAAGCATGTATGTATGTAGCAGTCGGTCAGTCAGTTTGTTTAAGTTTAATGTTCCAGTCATCTATCCTGATGTGTTCTTGCGTAATATACTACTTAAACGAACATCCAAGCCTCATTGTCTTATTTGAATACACAAGACGAGTGACACAGATGACGTGGACTACTTAAGGAAATCTTAAAGCCACACACTTGTTTTTCTACAGCAATTATTAATATCTTATCACATATTCAGGGGAATGTTTTGTTGCAGAAAATGTTTTGGTCAGGGCCAGGATTTGTGATTCCATAGTTTAAAGCTGTGTTTCACTTTTAGATGTTAAAATTTTTATTTCCAGCTTATTATATCCAGCAACATGTCAGCGTATTTTGACCTTTTTGATCATTATTCTTTGGTGTATATTTAATTTTTGATTTTTATCATGTCTTGATTATATCAAGCATGAGAACTGCGACATTGGATTTAAGGTAACCAGAACTTTGTCCTTGTGTTTTAATCGTACTGCATGAAAGAGCTATAGTGCTCCAGCCGTCTTCCCATTGCTTGACACATATAATGATTTCTTACAATGTTCTGATATTCTTCACATTTTATTTCAGCTGATGAAAAAATAACATTTGTCTTCCATCTTCTTTGAAGTACCGGCCCAATCCAGTACACTGCACTTACAGAGAAATTAATCCCACCCTTTTACTTTTAAACAGAGGTAATCCAGAAGGCTCAAGTCAAGTCTGGTATTCCAACTGTGACCCAGAGGGTAACAGGACTAACAAGAAACAGAGAACACAGGATTCGTCCAGATAAAACCACTTTAGCTAGCAGATCTAGGAGACTCGCACCCTGATCCCCTCCCTATGGGATAAACAAAGACACCATGGTGAACTTTCAAGTAGTTAATTCAGTTGAGTCCCTCTACATATTTAACTGAATAAACTACCTGAAACTTCAACATGGTGTCTTTATTCCTCCCACAAAGAGGATACCAGAGAGAGACTGTCCTAGATGCTAGCTAAAGTAATTTTACCTGGACTAATCCTGTGTACTGTTCTCATACTTTTATTTTAATCACATGACCATTGTGGGGAATTATATTCGGTCACATCTGATTTCTTGTTTGGGATCTGCCAATGTTTATTGGGAATATATGTTTTAAATCAACCTGACTATGTTTGGAACATAATTTCATAAATGTATGTTATCAAATCCCATTTGCTTGCATAGATTCAGTTTTTTTGAATTTGTTAAACCTTAGGGATAAGGAAATTTCCATCTTATCACCAAGGTCAAATTATATCAGAGCTAGTACACTTAGAGAGGTAGGTATGTGGCGATGTAGAGCTTACATGGAGTGTGTGGGGTGTTTTTCCCCATTTTATGGGTCTTTTCCCCTATGTTGTGTTTTTTTGGTTAAAGTCAATGTTTCCCTGGGTCACCTTTGCCAATGTGATATTTTTGTGTTCTAATCAGAGTAACTTTGATTAGTTTTTATTAACCTGTCACTTCTTTCTCGATGCAGAAAAGTTATTGGCAAGTACACAGTCTCTGCATAACACATACTTATAAAACACATGGATACATGGGTTATACAGTATATGACAAATCATTGCATACTGTCAGTCTGCTATTAGCACTGTAAACATATCTGAGTATATAATGTACTCTTCTAATACACAAGGCCTACACCATGTACAAAGTACTATGTGTTGTCTATTTTTATGCTAAATAATAGGTTCCTTATGGTTGTCCTTGATAAGACACTTTTACTGTGATGTCGTAAGTTCAGAACCCTTTATGATCTTTCTAAACAGGCAGTTGCAAATCAAGTTCCACTTATTTCAAGTCACATTCTATGCATTTTTTGTCACCAAATGATGGGATGTAGTATTGTGTGAAGGGTCTTTTAAGAGCTGTATTGGGGGTGGTACAGATATCTCCCTCTGGCACAACTGATGATGCCATGGAAGATCAGGTGGTAACTCTAGATGTTTTGCAGAAGGTAACAGCTGTATGAAATGAATGGCCAGCATCTATCTGCAAGGAATCAAAGTTTTTTACCATTGTGTCCACTTTTTTTGTTGCTGTATATTAACAGTGTATAAAGTTGGTATGTTTATAGCTAAATGCCATAATGATGCCATGTGTGACATTGAAGACAAGGTAATTTCCACTGTATTATTCATGTGTAATGTTATAAGGTGGTGTCAGTGGGCATAAGGATAATTCTCCCAAGCTTGCAGTAATTTGCATAAGTGATAATCCAGACAAGGAGGTCAGCTTTAACATCTGAGAAAAACAAAATGCCAAAAGTAGTGGCCCAATGACAGCCTTGCGGGATTCCAAGGAAATCAGGGAACAGAGAGCACAGGAGTCCACCTATTTTTAGCTGTTGTATACAACAGTGTTGCCTGTTCTGGATCCAAGTTATTACAGCTTAATTTAACTTTAGATCCCTGGGTTTATGTATGATTCCATCACATGGTATAGTGTTGAATGCTTTAGCCAGAAATATGGTAATCCTTGTGGAAAGATAAACCTTCATCAAGAGCAGTGGTAACCCTCCTAAATAAATTTACAAGGTTATACATATAAGCATGTATTATCTGCCTTCAACAAACTATACTGAGTTAGGTCATAGAGTCCTCAAGCTATTTAAATTTCACAATAATTATCTCCATTACCTTGTACAAATGCTTGTATGGCTGTTTTTTTTTTCTATGACTGGGGTTTGTGGAAGGCCCTGCTTTGTGAATTGTGGAACAACATCCTGCTTCCAAATAACAGGCATGTGGTAAGCTTTAATGTTCTGTTTAAAATGGACATAAAAAAGGTGTACAATGCTAACACTGATTGTACTGTTAAGCCTCCTGATATCTTATCTGGTCCCCTGACAAACATGACTATTTTGCATGTGATTTTAGTTAATATCATGTTTAAGTGAATGAGCATGGATGTGGTTTTCTTTGTGGACTGAAATTTGCTCAAAATCCTAATGCTAGTATGTTAGCGGTGTCTGTTATCTTTTCTGTGGTGACATCATTTTGTTCAACAGCACTAGATTTGTGATCCTTTCCCTTACTTTTCCAGCTGTCATTAGAGAAGGCCTCATTATTATCACCTGTCCTGATAAGTTCTACTTTAAATGAAGCTTTGCTTGTTATGACTGTTTCAGTGAGGTCTTTTTGGATAGAGTTGATCTTAGACATTTTGTATTGGGTTGTGTAAAGTTTGAAGGCTTTCTACATTATTTATTTTGTCAGTGGTGAAGACTTCATGTCTTCCTTAACCAGTATCACTGGTTAAGGAAGACGTGCAGTAATAAATGATGAAATAAGGCTGAAATCTGGCAGTTCAGCTGTGAATGAAACTACAAGACTGACGTCAAGTAAAACTGTTTATGGAAAAATACAGTAACAAATTACTAAAGCTCAAATCTGGCTGTAGATTGCTGTTCTGCCACAACTTTGAATGAAACTACAAGACTAAGGGCTAGTGGATTTTTAAATACAAAGAGCTAGCCTTGACATGTAATTCTAATTGTTGAAATAGAAGTGCAATATAATGTAAAAACAAAATCTTCCTATAAATGAAATTAAGTGACAAGACTAAGGTCACAGCACAAACTTAAACATGCAAACAAATAACTTTTTTTTGCATAAAACATAGATGAAAAGTGCAAAGAAGTATAACCACACAGGTCACTATAAGTGCAACTTAAAAATATTATAGCAGAATTGAAACAAAAGCTTTTTTCTGCTTCCTTTTTGATGAAAAACCTTTTACTCAGTGTTCAAGGATTTCCACATCTCTCCAAGATAAGTATAAAAGACACTCAAAGTACATGCAGACAAAAGACACTGGAAGGCAACTTCTCTGAGCAATAAGTCAGTGTCCCCAGGCAGGTTACAATTTAAAAAAAAAATAATTTAATGTCTCTGTGGAGGAAGGGGCAGAAACAAAGAAGGGGGTACACAAAAGGCACTGGAATGCAAATTTAAGCAGGTAAATGATGAGCAGAATATAAAAGTGTATGACCAAAACTAAAATATTAACAACTATAAAAGCACTGAAGCACAAATTGCGGAGTAGAAAGAAAACAATACTACCTCTATAAAAAAACAAAATGGAAAAAGAAGTAAACCAACACTGCAACTAACTGTTTAATAGTGTAAATGAAATAAAATAAAAACTTAGCACTTTCGTCTACATTTAAATATGCATAGACTTCATCAGAGTGGTTCTGTCTGCCATTAATAATGCAGTTGGTTGTAGTATTGCTTTGGTCTTTTATCTGTTTTATTTTTTTATGTGCTGCTTACCCTTGTGGTCGTGTTTTGGTTAATACTCCCACTGTGGTAAGTAGGCACCAGACTATTCATTAGTTTACTAGTAACACTGTTTATGAAAAAAATCCAGTAAGAAATTACTAAATAAGGCACAATTATGGCAATAGTTCACAGTTCTTCTATAACTGTGAATGAAACTACAAGATTTAGGTCTAGCAGGATTTAAGATACAAACAGATAACTTTTAACAATGATTCCCTTTGCGGAGCTAGAAGTATAAACCAATGTAGAAACACAATATGCCCACAACTGCACATTAAGATAAAAGTATCATCCATATAAATGCTTCTTAAGATATTTAAGCAGGATTGAAATAAAATCTTTTTTTCTCTTTCCTTTTGATGAAAAGCTAATTACTCATGATTCCCATATTTCTCCAAGTCTTGCATAATAGACCCTGGGTGGGGGTAGCACTGTGCTGGATGTAGTGGAGTAGATAGAAAGGGTTCCAGTCAAATAAAGCCAACACTGTGGGCCTTTCAGAAAATGTATCTTGTCTCAGTCTCAGTGGGGTTGGGCAGAAAAAAGAACAAAGGTACAGAATGGCACTGACACCGTGTAGGTTAAAATTTAAAAAAAAAAATTAGCTTAATGTCTCAGTAGTGGAGACACAAAGAACAAGGAAACAGAAAGGCACTGAAATACAACTTTAAGCAGGTAAATAATATGCAGAGTACAAAACTGTATGAACAAAACTGGAATATTAACAGGAATAAAAGCTCTTAAGTACAAATCCTGGAGCAGATATGAGAATACTACTATAATTCTACTATAATTTAAGGAAACAGACTATGCAGAATTTTTTTTCAGAAACAATGTTTATGAGGAAATGTTGTAATAAATTATTAAATAAGGCTCATATCCAGCAATAGTTCAAAGTTCTGCCATGACTGTGAAAAAAACTACAAGACTTATTCCTGGCAGAGTTTAAAATACAAAAGCCAGCTTTTACAAGTAATTCTAGTTGTTGAGAGAGAAGTGCAGTGTAAACAAATCATCCAATAAATGTAAATTAAATGACAAGAATAAGGCTCCAGACCAAGCTAAAAATGCAAAGAGATATCTTTTTTATATAAAAAAATAGAAAAGGACATAAAAGTACAAAGCAGTATCACCACACAGAACAGTATTAGTGCAAATTAAAATATTTAAGCAAAAGTGAAATAAAAGGTTTTTTTTTGGATAAAAAGGCTGTTAATCATAGTTCATGGCTTTCTACACCTCTTCAAGGCTTGCATCAAATTTCTTGAGTGAAGTAGCTCTGTGATGGCTACAGCAGGCTAGCTGAAGAGGGATCTAATCAAATTAAGCCAAAATTAGAGCTTTTTCAGAAACTTTAGCTTAAGTGTCTCAGTTGGGTAAGGGGCAGACACAAAGAACAAGGGTAAAGTAAGGCACTGGAACTGAACTTGATAGGGTAATGATCCTAGGCAGGTTAGAATTTCAGAAACCTTAGCATTATTTCTCAGATAACTCTTTTTGACTAAAACATAGAAAAAAAAATTAGGAAAGTAGAGAGAACTATAATCACACGGGTCATTGTAAGTGCAACTTATACTATTTAAGTAGAATTTAAATTAATTTTTTTCTCTTTTTCATTTTTGATGAAAAGCTTGAAATGCACAGTTCAGGGCTTTCCATTCATCTCCAAGGCTAGCATAAAACACCCTGGGTGGAATATCTCTGACCTAGATATAGTACTCTAGCTATAGAGGAATCCAATCAAATAAAGTAAAAAATAAGAGCCTTTTCAGAAACTCTAGCTTAATGTCTTAGCCATGGCAGGACAAACTTAAAGAACAATGGAAACAAAGGACTGGAACTCAACTTCTCTGAGCTACAGGTCAATGACCCCAGGCAGGTAAGAATTCAGAAACAATCTTCCCACAACTGTAAATTAAGCCACAAGACTAAGGTCCCAGAACAAAACAAAAAATACAAACATATATCTTTTTGGCTAAAATATGGAAAGAAAGCAGAAAATTACAAAAATGTATCACCACGCTGGTTACTATTATGCAACTTAAAATATTTAACCATAACTGAAATAAAAGCTTTTTTCCATTTCCTTTTTGATGAAAAGCTTATTCCTCACAGTTCACAGCTTTCCAGAGCTCTTCAAATCTTGAAAAAAAGATCAAGGGTGAGGTAGCTATGTGCCAGATATCATAGGGTAGCTGGAGAGGTATGCAGTGAAGTAAAGCCAATATTGGAGCTTTTCAGAAAGTTTCAGAAACTAGCTTAATTTCTCAGAGGGGGGGGGTAGGGCAGGCACAAAGGCCAGGAGAGCAGAAAGGTAGAGCAATGGAACTTTAAGCAGGTAAATCATAAGCAGAATATAAAACTGAATAACTGAATGAGCAAAACTGGAATATCAAGAACTATAAAAACACTGAAGTACAAGTCTTGGAAAGAAAAAAAAAAACAATACATTCAATACTGTAATTCTACTACAGTTTCATGCATGACGCTATATAAAAATTTACCAGTAATACTGTTTATGGAAAAAAGTGCAGTAATAAATGACTAAATAAAGATCAAATTTGGCAGTAGCTCACAGTTATTCCACAAATGTGATAAACTATAAGACTAAGGTTCAGCAGGGTTTAAAACACAAACAACTAGCTTTTAAAATTAATTCTTATTGTGGAATTGGAAATGCAGCATAATGTTGAAAAAACAATTTCCCACTGCTGTATATTAAGCTACAAATCTAATGTCCCAGAGCAAAGTAAAAAAAAATCCAGGCAACTTTTTTTTTGGCTAAAACATGTAAAAAGTAGAAAAGTAAAAGAAGTATCACCATGCAGGTCACAATAAGTGTAACTTAAAATAAGCAGAATTGAAATAAAAGCTTTTTTCTCTTTTAATTTTGATAAAAAGCTTGATAGTAAAAGTACTGGCTCTTCCACATTTCTCCATGTCCTGCAACAAAGACCATGGGCTGGGTAGTTCTGTGCTAGATATAGCAAGCTAACTAGAGGTCAAATCAAATAAAGCCAATATTGGGGCTTTTTCAGAAAGTTTAGCTTAATGTCTCAGTGGGAATACAGGCAGACACAAAGAAATGGGGAGCATAAAGGCACTTTAATGCAACTTTAAGCAGGTAAATGATAAGCAAAATATAAAACAGTATGAGAAAAACTGTAATATCAACATCTGTAAAAGTACGGAACACAAATCCTGAAGCAGAAAAAAAACAATACCCTTAGTACTACAATTCTGCTATGGTATAAAGAGCCAGACAATGCAGAAATTTAACAGTAACACTGTTTATGTGAAAAAATGCAGTAATAAATTACTAAATCTCAAATCTGTCAGTTGTTTACAGTTCTGCCTCAACTGTGAATGAAACTACAAGACTATTATCCAGCAAGGTTTAAAATACAATCAGCTAGCTTTTGCAAGTAATTCTACATGCAGAGATAGATGTGCAGTGTAATGTAGAAGGCAATCTTCCCACAACTGCAAATTAAGCTATAAGACTAAGGCCCCAGAACAAAAGAAAAAAATCCAAACAGATATATTTTTGGCTAAACATTTAAAACAGCAGAAAAGTACCAAGATGTATCATCACATGGGTGACTTTAAGTGCAACTTAAAATAGTTTACAATTATTGAAATAAAAGCTTTTTTTCCTCTTTCCTTTTTGACAATAAGCTTGCTTTTCACAGTTCACAGCTTTCCACAGCTCTCTAAGTCTTGCATAAAAGACTGAGCTTTGTGCTAAATATAGCAGGGTAACTAGAGTGGTATACAATCAAATAAAGCCAACAGCAGAGCTTTTTCAGAAACTAGATTAAGGTCTCAGTTTGGGGTGGGCCAGACACAAAGAACAGAATAACAGAAAGGCATTGGAATGCAAGTTAAAACAGGTAAATTATAAGCAGAATATAAAGCTCAGTGAGCAAAACTGGAATATTAACAACTATAAAAGCATTGAAGTACAAATCCTGGAGCAGAAAGAAATATTACTCTCACTGCTATAATTCTGCTACAGTTTATGGCTCCAGACTATGCATAAATTTACCAGTAACACTGTTTATGGAAAAAATGCAGTAATAAATGACAAAATAAGGGACAAATTTAAGAGTAATCCATAGTTCTGCCACAACTGTTAATGAAACTAAAAGACTAATGCACATCAGGGCTTAAAATACAAGCATCTAGCTTTTATAACTAATGCTACATGTGGAGACAGTCATGAAATGTAGACACACACAATCTTCTCACAACTGCAACTTAAGTTAGAAGACTAAGGTCCTATACAAAATCAAAATGCAAATAAACAACATTTTGGCCAAAGCATGGGAAAAAGCAGAAAAGTACAATGAAGTATCATCACAAAGGTCCCCATAAGTCCAGCATAAAATATTTAAGCAGATTTGAAATAAAAGCTTTTTTCTCTTTCTTTTTTTAAATAAAAAGTTTGTTATTCACAGTTCAGGGCATCGCACACCTCTTCAGACTTTGCATGAACGACAGTGGGTGGGGTAGTTCTATGCAAGATAACAAGCTAGTTGGAGAAGAATCCAATGAAATAAAACCAATGTTGGTGCTCTTTCAGAAACATTAACTTAATGTCTTGGTAGGGGTGGGCAGACAAAAAGAACAGGGCAACAGAAAGGGGCTGTAATGCAACTTCTCTGAGCTGCAGGACAATGACCACAGGCAGGTTAAAATTTCAGAAAAAATGGCTTAATGTCTCAGTGAGGGATGGGATAGACACAAAGAAAAGGGAAACAGGAAAGCACTGGAATGCAACTTTAAGCAGGTAAATGATAAATATAAACTTCATGTAAAAATGTATTACTAAAAGTGAAATATCAAATACTGTAAAAGCACTGAAGTACATGTCCTGAAGCAGAAAAAAAAAACATTAATCTCTTTCTATTGCAATTCTGCTACAGTTTAATGCCCTAGACTATGTAGAAATTTACCAATAACACTGCTTATGGAAAAATGAGGCAATGAATGAATAAATTAGGCTGAAGTCTGGCAGTAGTCAATAGTTCTGCCACAACTGTGAATGAAACTACAAGACTAAGGCCCAGCAGGGTCTAAAATACAAGCAGAAAGCTTTTACAAGCAATTCTACTCATGGAGACAAAAAGTGCAGTATAATGCAGAAATGCATTCTTTCCACAACTGCTGATTACCTACATGACTAAGTTCCCAGAATAAACTAAAAATACCAACAAATAACTTTTTGAGCTAAAACATGGAAAAAAGCAGAAAACTACAAATGAGTATGAATACACAGATCACTGTAAGGCAACTTAAAATGTTTAAGCAAAAATGAAATAGAAGCTTTATTTCTTATTACCTTTTGAAGAAAAGTTTGTTATTAGCAGTTCACAGCATTCCACATCGCACCAAGTCTTAAATAAAAGACACAGGGTAGCATTGCTCTTTGTTGGATAGAGCATGGTGGATATAGAAGGATCCAGTGAAATAAATCCAGTAATTGAACTCCTTCAGAAACTTTAGCTTACAATCTCAGCGGGTACTGAGAAATACACACAAAAAAAAAAAAAAACAGGGGAAATGAAAGGCACTAGAATGATTGTTGAGATGGTAAATGGTAAGCAGAGAACTAAACTGTATGAGCAAAACTGGAATATCAAAACTGGAAAAGCAATGAACACAAATCCAGGATCAGAAAAACAATACCCTCACTATTGTAATCCTGTGTTACTTTAAGGCACCATCCTATGCAGAATTTTACCAGTAACACTGATTATGGAAAAAGTGCAGCAATAAATGATTAAACAAGGCTCAAATCTGGCAGTAATTTACAGTTCTGCCAAAATCATGAATGAAACTATAAGGCTAAGGCATAGTCAGGTTTAAAAGAAACAGCTAGAGTTTACAAGTAATTCTACATGTGGAATTAGAGGTGTAGTTTAGTGCAGAAATACAATCTTCCTACAACTGTAGATTAAGCTACAAGGTTAAGATCATAGAACAAACTAAAACTGAAAACAGGTAACTTTTTGTCTAAAACATGGAATTAAATTGAACTGTACAAAACAGTATCAGGACACAGGTCACTAACTGCAGCTTAAAGTATTTAAGCAGAATTGAAATAAAAGCTATTTTTATCTTTCCTTTTTGATAAAAATGTGGTTACTCATAGTTCAGGGCTTTCTACACATCTCCAAGTCTTGCATAGAAGACTGTGAGTGGGGTAGCATTGTGATATCAGATTGGCTAGAGGAGGGATCTAATCAAATAAACCCAATACTAGAGCTCTTTCAGAAACTTTAGCTTAATGTCTCAGTTGGGGTGGTCAGACACAAAGAACAGAGGAACATAAAGGAACAGGAATGCTACTTTTCTGAGCTACAGGTCAATTACCCCGGTAGGTTAGAATTTCAGAAAGATTAGTGTAATGGCTCAGTGGTAGATGGGGCAGACACAAAGAACAGGGAAACAGAAAGGCACTGCAATGTAACTTTAAGCAGGTAAATGATAAGCAGAATGTAAAATTGTACAGACTATGCAGAAATTTACCATTAACACTGACTATGGAAAAAATGTAATAATTGACTAAATAAGGGTCAGGCAAATCAAGCAGTAGTGCATAGTTCTGACACAATTCTGAATGAAACTACAAGACTAATGCTTGGCATGGTTTAACATACAACTAGCTTTTACAAGTACTTCTACTTGTGGAAAAAGAAGTGCAGTATAATGTAGAAACACAACCTTCCCACTGCATCAAATTAAGCTAAAGACTAAGGTCCCCCCAAAAAATAAAACAAAAATGCAGATAACCTTTTTTTATCTTAAACTTGGAAAAGAAGAAAAGCACAAGCAAATATTGCTGCATAGGTCACTTTAAATGCAGCTTACAATATTTAAGCAGAATTGAAATAAAAGTTTTTTTCTCTTTTTTTGATGAAAAGCTTGCTTTTTCACAGTTCAGGGTGTTCCACACCTCTCCAAGTCTTTGATAAAGGACAAAGAGATTATACCAAATCAATACCTGGCAAAATGCTAGAAGGAATCCATGAAACTCACTCAGGTACCGCTGAGTATAAAGAGATGCATTTTAAATAATGCATGTTCTGGTACATTTCATCAAATAGATCTTATGGATTTAACCTGTCAAATCTGCAATGCACTTTTCAAGAGTAATACTCCAGAAAAAAATACTTCACAAACATCAGTCCCAAACCTGCACAACTGATATCCCTATTCCAAGCTGAGAAAAGGCTATATATATATCAGCTTTAAATTCAGCATAAAACACATCATAATCAAACATCAGTTGGCAAAATGCATATTTTTATATTCTTTCCATCTTCCACAGAATATTGGTATGCAACCATAAATAAAGTTAACTGGCTGTCTGTCCTAATGCATGCCTTTCTTCTCTTATAATCATTTATATTTACGCTGCTACATAACAATTATTGCCCACTCACAGTCTCCATAGCTTCCATTAAGACTTAATAAAGCTGATTTCACCAGTTCAACTGACATAGCATGGAAAGCTGTTGTTACAAATATTCTTCACTGGGCTGATGAGATAAATAATATTAGGTAAAGTAAAATTAGACCATCATTCTGGGTATACAGGCCATGTAGAAGAAAATAAGAAAGAAAGAAAGAAAGCAGACCTTAATGACAAATAACTAAGAAGAAAAAGCAAAGCCTATAATGCAAAAAGAATATATCCCAAAAGGGACATTGCTTTGTTATGTATCATACAGGTTGCAGGGTATGATTTTTCCAAGTCAGGAATTCAACAGTTCATTGACAGCAGCATTTGTTTTATCAGAACTGGTTATTAATGCTAGGATCATTAGTAATAAAGTTTTGTTATTGAAAAATAGTCATGTATGAAGGGGTTTAGGTGAAAGGGCAGTGGAGTTTCTAACCAGATTGTTTAATTAAATCTCGGAAAGTGAGAGGATGCCTGAGGAATGGAAAAAAAGTGTTTTGGTACCGGTTTTTAAGAATAAGGGTGATGTGCAGAGCTGTAGTAACTACAGAGGGATTAAATTGATCAGTCACAGCATGAAGTTATGGGAAACAGTAGTGGAAGCTAGGTTAAGAAGAGTCATGATGATTAGTGATCAGCAGTATGGTTTCATGCTGGGAAAGAGCACTACAGATGCAATGTTTGCATTGAGAGTGTTGATGGAGAAGTACAGAGAAGGTCAGAAGAAGTTGCATTGTGTTTTTGTAGACTTAGAGAAAGCATATGACATGGTGCCTAGAGAGGAGTTGTGGTATTGTATGAGGAAGTTGGGAGTGTCAGAGAAGTATGTAAGAGTGGTACAGGATATATACGAGGGTAATGTGACAGCGGTGAGGTCTGTGGTGGGAGTGACGGATGCGTTTAAGGTGGAGGTGGGATTACATCAAGGATCATCTCTGAGCCCTTTCTTATTTGCAATATTGATGGGCAGGCTGACAGACGAGATGAGACAGGATTCCCCATGGACTGTGATGTTTGCAGATGACATTGTGATCTGTAGGGAACAGGTGGAGGAGACCCTGGAGAGATGGAGATATGTTCTAGAGAGGAGAGGAATGATGGCCAGCAGGACTAAGACAGAATATATGTGTGTAAATAAGAGGGAGGATAGAGGAATGGTGAGGATGCAGGGAGTAGAGTGGTGAAGGTGGATGAGTTTAAATACTTGGGATCAACAGTTCAGAGTAATGGTGAGTGTGGAAGAGAGGTGAAGAAGAGAGTACAGGCAGAATGGAGTGGGTGGAGAAGAGTGTCAGGAGTGATTTGTGACAGACGAGTACCAGTAAGAGTGAAAGGAAAGGTCTACAAGAGGGTAGTGAGACCAGCTATGTTATATGGGTTGGAGACAGTGTCATTGACAAAAAGGCAGGAGTTAGAGCTGGATGTGGCAGAGTTAATGATGTTAAGATTTGCACTGGGTGTGATGAGGGTGGACAGGATTAGGAATAAGTATATTAGAGGGTCAGCCCAGGTTAGAAGGCTTGTAGACAAAGCCAGAGAGGCAAGATTATGTTGGTTTGGACATGTGCTGAGGAAGCATGCTGAGTATATTGGGAAAAGATGCTAAGGATGAAGCTACCAGATAACAGGAAAAGAGGAAGGCCTAAGATAAGGTTTATGGATGTGGTGATGAGAGAGGACATGCAGGTGGTTGGTGTGAAAGAGCAAGATGCAGAGGACAGGAAGAAATGGAAACAGATGATCCACTGGGGCGACCCCTAATGGGAACAGCCGAAAGAAAATGATGATGATATTATGCTCACAATTACTTCCTACTAAGTGATGGTATAAGAAGTTTCAAAGCCCCCTAGAATGCAGATAACTCTGACTCCTATGCAGACGTGTAACACCAATGCCTTTTATAACCACTTAAGCAGTTGTATAGAATGGTCTGTACCTGACAGATTAAAACCATGTCTTGCCAAAAAAAACAAGCCACCCTGGTGGACCCCTAGTGTAAACAGGCTATACAATAAGAGAAAGTAACTTATGTCCAAGAACAAAGCGGAATCTGGCTCAGCAGAGGATGAAATCCCTCCCTAGCTTAAACAAACAAATTAGAGATCTTGTCAAGTCCTCCAAAGCTAATTACAAAGTAAAAATTGCCTCCCTAGCTAAGGATAATTAGAAGGCATTCTTTATCTACATTCAAAATCTAAAAGGCAATACCCAGCTATGCACTGAACTGGTTGTGGATGGCACCACCCATTCTCAACTGGACTTAGCCAGCTAGTAGCTGAGAGATTTGAAGCAAACTTCACCCCACTGTCTCCAATAGTCATCCCCCAAAGTATGCCTGACACCATTCCTCAACCTGTAATCTCAAGGGAGCAGGTCATCTCGGTACTCTCCAAGGCCAAAAACACAGTATTGATGGGACCAGACAACATCCCAGGTTGCCTTTTATACAACTTGAAACATGACCTAGCAGACCCACTTGGATCCCTGTTTAACCACAGCCTACAAACTGGCTATGTTCCATCGAAATGGAGGACAGCAATAGTAATTCCTCTGCAGAAAAGGGGGACCATCAACTGAACCTGGGCATTATAGGCCCATAAGTTTGACCAGCATCATCTGCAAGGCAATGGAAAGAATCATTATGGATCTTATTAACAAGGATATAAATAATCTCCAAACTCGGGACCCAACCCAGTTGAGATTCATTAAAGGGGAATCATGCATGTCAAACATGGTTGACATTTTCAAGAAAGTCACCAAGGCCCTGGACGAGGGAAAGACAGTGCATACTGCCTGTCTTGACCAAGCCAAGGCATTTGACACAATTCCCCACTCGGGTATTATAGAGAAACTCTCCCATTTGGGAATTAACCTCTACATTACCAGATGGGTAGCCAACTGGCTCACTGTCAGGACACATACTATCAAAGTGGATAACTTCACCTCTAGCAAAATACCAGTCACCAGTGGCATACTACAGGGTTATGTGCTGGGCCCCTTACTGCTTGGAATTTCTATCTCAGAAATCCAAACAAACTTGCATGGCCTCTGGCTGACTAAGTTCAGTGACGATTAAAAATTGGGAGCAGTCTTTGAGTCCCCCAATGATGTTAATATACTGCAGGAAAGGTTAATGTAGACAAATGATTTGTGCCAAAGCCACAGATTAAAGCTAAATGCAAAAAAATGCATTATTATCCCCTTTGGGAAAACTGACATCCCTGCTAATTACATTATAGATAGCACCCCCATAACTGTAGACCCAGTGGTACAAGATCTGGGTACTCAGGTTGATAGCAGTTTGAACTTTTAACATTATGTATCCACAGTAGTAAAGAAATTCTTCTATGTGGTAAAGACATCACATCTAGATCTAAAGATTTTATAATTCCATTATACTTAGCCCTCGTCAGACCAATAATTGAGTGCAATGCTCCCTTTTGCATGTATCTCACCATAAACCTAGAACAATTAGGAAAAAACACAGAGGTTTTTCACCAAGAAATTACAGGGCACACAAGACAAGTCTCACACAGAAAGACTGAAAGCCCTGTCATTGTATTCTGTCTCCTACAGGCTGTTAAGGGGTGACCTGTGCTGGCTTACAGGGTAGTCTCTGACCGGGCCCTGATGGAAATGCTACACATTGATAAATCAAACTGTATGAGGGTCACTTGCTACATGGATCTTAAACTAGCCTCAGACATGAATAGGTCATGCTGGAAACATAGATACAGCTCCCAGAAATTGCAACTTCTCTGCAACAAGCTTCTAATTTATGTGAAACAGTGCACCTCCCAGACCACCTTCAAATGCAGCTTAGTTCAATGGAGGGGTGGCCACAGATTCACTCCTGGAGTAGTGCCCATGTCTCTCTCCTGGACAGAGGAAGTTAGTATTAACTACCATAGACCCTTACTTCTGAGAACTTTGCTCACCTAACCACTGACAATTGGGGCAAGTCAGGATAAATATAGCTCGGCTTGTAAGGGCTCTAGGGCCATTAGCCTAGTAACCTTCTATGAACCTATGAATCTATGAACCTGGTCCTTCAGTGGATCCCAGGCTCAGACAAGGGTCATGTAGAAGCTTCTACTGTGCATTAAGCATGCAATGCATGAGAATGTTCTTACTAAAAGATAATTGCGATTGGATGATGTCTGTTCTGGAATACTTATGTTAGCATATTGTTTAGAATATGTTAACAATGTTCAAATGAAGTGGCTGATCCTCCCTCCACAAATTGGTGCTCCTAGGAGTCATGTCTTTGCACTAGTAGATGAGCAAACAATTCCATTGGTTAATTACCCAATTATATTGCTAAAGAACACATACAACTTGCGTGCGAGTCAAGCTCTGTTAATAGGATCTTGTTCTTATCAATGAGTCATTCAGATAACAGATAACATGCACTCTCAGTTTGCACTAGAAAGTTGTTAATATCAATATCACACTAATAAAACTACTGAAAGATGATTACAGATCATGAAGCAAACAAATGTATTTGTCATGATTAATACTTGGAATCTCCTCTTCTTAAAGTGGCTGGGTTGGAAAACAGCATGGTAGAAGGCTTCATTGTTGTCTGTGGAACTGAAACATTCAGATCTCAAGTAAAGTATTGCAGGATAACTTGCCAGATTTTATTCAGGCGTTATTATTAAAAACTTTTGTTTATAAAAACTTTTATTTGCTCACTTCATCTTTCTCTAATAACCCAATTTCATGAAAGCATGGAAGCCAGACCTATCCTGGTGTTCAGTGGGTACAAGGCAGTAAATCAAGTCCTACCAGCCATTATGCAGAGGACGTGTACAGACACACACAGATACACAAACACACACACACACACACACACACACACACACACACACACACACACTCGTATACACATGCGCACACACAGGCATACACACCCACACCCATGTACATGTGTGTGGACTCACTCACTCTGAGCTATTGGGCATTTGGTTGATAACTGCTACACATGTTGAAATAATATTTGTGATGTAGGAAAAAACAGGATTACATGATGATGACCCACATGGACACAAGGAGATACAGACTCTAAACAGAAAATATACTGAATCACAAACCAGATCGGAGAACCAAGACATGTGAAGCAGCAATTCTAGTAGCTTTGTGATGACAGAGATGGCTAAGAGACAGAAATGGCTGATGTAATATAATACTTCAATAGCTGAAGTATTGAGTTTCTCCAGCTTTTGTGAAGTTGCTAGATTCTGTGAAAGACTTGCAAGACCAGAAAAATGTGAAGAAATACCATGTGCTATGTCTTTTGAAAAAGACCCAACATCTGGCTGAGAGAGTTCTGGCCCTCTTTTGGGCATCATGCTCTTGTGTTAAATCGCAGGTTTTATGGATAACTCTGAAGTGTGGAACTGATTCTGTTGGTATAGTCCAGTCTGTGCAGTTAAGCTGAATGTCAAAAACTAAGTGCCAATTTACACAATGTGTGTTGTTGTGGTACCAAACCTCATTTCTAATATGTACTCTTTCTGATGTCACACAGCTTTTAAGTAAAATAAACATTTGTTTATACACATAAATTAAAGCTTTTTCATTAGTGCAAGGTTGTGCTATCTTGGACAGAGAATATATGAGAAAGGGAATTTGATGGGAGGTACAGGGATTTGCCTCTGTCCAAAATATATATAAATTTATGCTGTTTTATAAATGCTACATTGTGATGAATCTTCAATCAAATGGATTTCAATAATTTACTTCCTATGAAGTAATACTTGCTCTTTTCTCTTTTGGTCTGAAGAGACTCTTACATTGTCAAGCCGAATGTCTGGTCACTGGAGCAAAATTTGATTTCAAGGGTAAAAATTCCTAAATCTGAAGGAAGGACAGAGGTCAAGAACTAATAAACATTTATGTCCTTTTGAAACCCTTCAGTTCCACATCATTTACAAACTTCAGAAGCCATGTATGAGAAAAAGACTTGTTTGCATTTAAGGCATCATTTGCATATAGGTTCATAGATTAGTACTAGGCTAACTGCCCTTGCGAGCCATTTTAAGCCTAGACAATTATCCCTTGTGAGACTCAAACCCTGTACCTTGTGTTTGTAAGGCAAACACCTTAACCATTAGGCCACCGTCCCAACTAATATTTCACAGAAACTCCAGTCTAAGGAGGCTTAAGTTATTGTATACAATCTAGACTCTGGTTTGCCATGGTAATTTTAGTTTTTTTGCATAGAAGGCTTTTCTGTGTGACCTTTTTACTTGTTGTTTTGTTTATCCCTTGTGAGACTCAATCCCTGTACCTTGTGTTTGTAAGGCAAACAACTTAACCATTAGGCCACCGTCCCAACCAATATTTCCTACAAAACCCAGTCTAAGGAGGCTTAAGTTATTGTATACAATTTAGACTCTGGTTTGCCATGGTCATTTTAGTTTTTTTGCATAGAAGGCATTTCTGTGTGGCCCTTTTACTTGTTGTTTTGTTCATTTTTGGGAAATCTTTGCCTCACCCTAATGTTATGGCCATAAGGCTTTTTTAGAAGCTGAGTGCTTTCAGAAAATGTTCTCACTATTTGCTTATGCCATATTAGAAAGCCAATAAAATGGGGAAAGTATGTTGGATCTACAGCTGGAGAAGCTTGGCTTTATTGGCCATAATGTCTCAGTAAAGATGTAAGAAGTAAGGTGTCACTGAGCATTCTGAAGCCATGAAGCTAAAACACTTGTATGTCCTTAAGAGGTCATTTGCATCCTTCCCCACTTTCAAAGGAGGTTTATGCTTTTATATACTGTGAAGTGTCTAGTTTATCAGGGTATTTTTGATATTTTTGCCAAGCAGATTTTTCTGCCTGACTTTTTTCTTGTTGTTTTGCCCATGTACAAAATGACTGCATGAAATCAAAAGTAAACAGTATGCCTGGATCTGCTCATCCACCTTCTTTTTGTCGGGACTTCAGGAAAAGCAACCTCACTTGGAATACCTGTCTTGATAACTATTCCTATTATGATGGATAATAAGACCAACATTCTGGTTGATATTATTTTGTGAATAGTAGTCAAACTTTTTGTTGCCAGCTATTTCACTGAAACTAATTTGACTGATAACAATGAGCAAGTTTCAGTGCATGAGTTTATGACTAACCAATTAATATATGTTAACTACAAAGGTAGTTCTGTTAAGTAGGTTTAGAAGAAGCAGAGCACTCTCCAATGGAAATGTGAAGAGGTTTACCCCACACACAAGACATTTTCATTTGAAGTTAATCTGATGTATTGGTCTTGGCTGAACAGTCTTTAGTAAGGTACTCAGGGAAGGAACAATCCACGTCTAATGTTAATCAAGGATTGATAATGTGATCTAGGCCGGCTGATGTTTGCAGGTCAAAAGAGAGTTCTTTCAAGTGAGCATTTATTGTCTTTGTGGTAAATGTGGAGGTTATAGCTGGTTGAAAGGGGGCTACTGCATCTGATATTAATCAGGGCTGATAGTGTGGCAAGGTACATGAGCTTAACTAGACTGGCTGATGTTTTTACATCAGAAGAGATTTCTTTCAAGTGAGCATTTATTCCATTTATTGCCTTTGTAGTAAATTTAGAGGCAGTAGCTGGTTGAAAGAGGGCTACTGTATCCCCTTAACCCCTACTCTCTGTAACATATCCCCTCATACATGATGGCATAAAACTGTTTCCCCTGAAATAGTGCTAGATGAAACAGGTCAATTTCAAGCCTTTTTTTTTTTTTTTATTATTACTTCTGGCAAGACCCGGCATCTAGCATAGGAAGGATTTGCCTCCATACTGCTTTTACTGTATTATGAAGCCTACACAATTCAAACAGGAACAACCATTTAAGAGAAAACTAAAATAATAGTTGCTATCTGTTTCAATCTTGGAAAAACTAGTAGGCAAGTCAAACTAATATGGTTTCAGAAGCTATAGTCTGCAGCCAAACATGAGCAAAAATACAACTAAGCAGACAAGCTCCAGCACATACAGTTGACCAAAGTACATATGACTAAGTAAAGGGGGAAAATGATTTAAAGTCTACTTTGATATGTCATAGCTAATTTTCACATATCTTCCAAACTCTTCTCTTCCGAATTAGTACTCGTGTTAGATGATTTTGTGGAGAAGACCATTTATTTTCAAAATTCACAAACAGTGCAGCTGGGAAGAGATAACATAGTGTGTTGAACTCTTCTGTTCCACATATAGCTGGTCAGTGGATCAGTGATGTAAATTGCTTGATTCTTTCTTGACCATCAATTTTGTAGGGTTATGTAAAGAGGCCTGTGGGTTTAATGATTATGATGTGTGCAGCTGGCTTTCTTGCCAGTGGTACCACAGAATACAAGAATGATATAAGAAATATTATTGCTGTGTGCTGATTGGCTGTAAAAGCGACCTCCATAGAATCCACCTATTCTTCTTCCTGTTTACCAAGAAATGACTGATATGACCCTCCAACATTTTCCTAGCTAAAACCTAATACCCATAAAGACTATGAGACTAACTTGGCCTAGACTGTGTTCTGGCAATGCTCTAATGAAACTTGTGACAAAGTTATGGAATGTTACAGAGAGTCTGTGGGTGTCATGTTATAAGTACACATCAAATCTTAATTCAAAATATCCTGGAATTACATGTTACACAGGATTATGCTATCACACACTCATTATCTGGAAGTAGTGCTGAAATTGCTGTTGTAGATAGGGCCCATGTATTCACTTTTATGCCATGTAAGCCTACTTGAGGTGTTGCATTATACCAATAGTGCAGTACCAGTGGTCTAGAGCAATCAACAGTGACAGAAAAAAATGCTTTGTACTTCTTTTCTTGAGAGAGATTCCTTGGTCATTGAAATAACTTTTAGCAGAGTACCATAGATCCCTTCCTGATGTTTATGACTTCCTTAATATACATTCAGAGAAGTAGATTTAAAGTACAATTTTAATTGCACTTATCTTGCCATTTAAATCAGTGTTGTGTGTTCTTTTTTTGCTCTTTATCTGAAATTAGAGCTAGTAATTTAAGGCACTTTATAGTCTGCATTGTTTTTTGATTTCTCTGCTGGGGATAAGTGTATTTCTAAGTTTGGTTCCCTCCTAGTCTCTCTCTAATCCTATTAGTGTGTTTTAAGTTTGGGACTGCAGTTCTAGTGAGAATAGACTGGTGAACTGGTCTGTCTGACTTGGAAAGCAAACAAAGGAGCTTAAAGTGAAAATTACTTGTTATAGCTCGTTGGTATTTTTCACTGTTGCCAAACCAAGTGTGTTTTTACATTAAGAAGACTGGGACTGATATTTTAGTGGCAGTAGTAAAGTGGCCTGGTCAGTCCAAGTTGCAAAACATGCAGGGAGTCTTAAAGTGAGATTGTCTCATAAGCTAGAGGGCTTTTTAGAGACTTAGTTGGGTGTTAATCTGCAAAGGAGTGCTAGTTTTGCTGTGGTTTTACATTAAAAAGCTCCAGGATCATCCAACTTGTGGCAGAAGGTGTTTACATGGTCTCTCTGAGTTGGGAGTAAGGCTCTCCTGGGAGCTTAAAGTGTAGTTGATTATTGGCCAGAGGACACAGGAGTTAGTTTTCATCTTTTTCTGTCTGTTGTATGTGTATTCACAGAGCTGTTCACTGCTCCGTAGTGGTTAGCAGTATCCTGTATAATACCAAACCTATAAAGCTAGTACTTAGAACTTTAACTCATAACACAGAAAGGCTTTGCATGGATTTAGGCTTAGGGTAGCTAGATAGAATGTCAAACAACATTAAGAAAATAGAACTATCTAACATCTAGCCTTCAACCTAGACACGACTCAGGTGATCCCTATAAAACCAAGATCCTAGACCACAACATGGATTTTGATTTCCTAATATCTCTGTGGCCAGCTTGGTAGATATAGGCATCCTGAGACAATGTAGAAGTTGTTTCATGTACTCAGACAAACCTTTATTTCTTAAAGAAACTAACCCAGTATGTAAGAGATGTACCTACATAACTTAATTGGAAGCACAAATCTTACTTACAAACAAGGTTGTCAAAAGCTCACACACTACATGCTTTATACATACCACTCACCACCCACACACACACACACACACACACACACACACACACACACACACACACACACACACAGAACTTCTTATACTGATGAACTTAAAAGAAACCTCTCCAAACCTCAAAGACCTCCTAAGCTATCAATTTGCAATACCCACCCTTTAGCAATCATTAAAGCACAGACCAAAAGCAACACCTAACAGTAAACGTAAGTCTGTATCTGATGATTCCCAAAGGACAAAGCCCATAAGGCAAGCAAACAGTTTACTTAGTAGTCTTGCCGTAGGGGATTCTATTGTAAGACACACAGACACTTTTCTCACCAGTCTGGACAAGGAAAAGATAATGGTTAGCTGTCTATATGGAGCTAGGATCTGCAATATCATTCTCACACTTAAGTCACTGTACCACAGGGTATTAATATGATTCTATCATAGTCCATGTGGGTGTAAATGACTGGAGGCATATCACTGGACTATATGAAAACAGACATCACGAATCTCTCTGAATATGTGTCACTGACAGGTACATCCCTTGCATTGAACAGTATTCTACTTTCACCAAGGATGATGCCACAGTATGAACAGAAAATGATTGAGTTTAATAATTGGCTTAGTTTCTGGTGTCACTCCAGGGGAATCCAATATCTGTCAGCATAGGAGGAAATGGTTAATAGACCACTTTGCTTTGCCAGGGATGGTCTGCACCTGTCCCCAGGCTTTTGGATATGTGCTAAAACTTTATCCATCCCTTTACGGCATTTTTTTAGGAAATGTCAAAATGACCAGCATAGCAAAAAAAAAAAAAAAAAAAACTCAAAACCACCTTAAGGTGTTATGTTAGGAGACTAAAGCAAAAATCCACAGCCTACAAGCTCCCCTCACTCTGGAGAATGTAGATATCTGTTTTGTTACCCAGACTTGGTTTAAAGCAGAAAGTATTCAGGAAGTGGAAGGCTACATTACTACATTACCTTCCACACATTTAGACCAACAGCAACACAGAAAGGTGGAGTGGTCTCAGTCTACGTTAGCTGCAAATACAACTTTAGGTTGGTTAAACAGGATAATGTCCTTGAGTTCATCCTCATCCAAATCTCCATAGCCATTGTTCCCTACCATGTCCTGGCTGTCTACAGGTTGCTCTCTATGACCCACAAAGCTCAGAACTCTTTCCTGGCCCTACTAGAGACACTCACCATCCAACCAAATACACTGCTTATGAAAGACTTTAACCACCCCTCTATAGACTGGGAACTGTACACTGCCTCTAACTCACAGGTACAATCTTTCCTAGACTTTATCAAGACAAACACCCTGGACCAGATAGTGCACTCTGCAACCAGAGGATCAAACATATTGGACGTACGACTCACCAACATGGGAGAGAGTTGCCCCCCCCCCCCGATGTCATGACATGTCCTCATTGGTGAAGCTGGACCACAAAGCTCTCTCCCTCAAATAAAATCCATCCCAGAAATCCCAACTAAACCTGTAACAGTTAGGAACTATACTAAAGCAAACTACTATCCTATTAAATGACAATTTGTCAAAATTCATGGCTCCCCCAAACCACAAGAACACATATACCTATGCTGAATTATTTAAAGAAACCCTGTACAAACATGTAAATGGCTGCAATGAGTCTGTCATACCTACCAGAGGTAAGCCCAAAAAACACCAAAAACAAGCCATACTGGTGGAATTCTTACTTTACTAGGCTATATAACAAAAGAAAAAAGTCATGGCCAAAATCAGAATGAGCAACTCTCAGAGACAAAAGCTCTCTGATTCAACTAGACAAGAAACTAAGAGGTCTAATAAAGTCCAACAAGGCCAATTACAAGGGCAGGATAGCCTCCCAGGCAAAGGACAATCACAATGCCTTCTTCAGCTATGTCAGAAACCTTAGAGGTAATACTCAGCAGTGTGCAGAACTGGTGGTAAATGGCACAACCTTCATTAACCAGAGTGACATTGTAAATCTTCTGGTTGATAAATTTAGATCTAACTTTATCCCGCAATACTCCCCACTTCCCTCTGTAAATTCCCTTGTAGTATATCCCCATCTATCAATAGGGAGCAGGTCCTAGAGCCATTCAATAAGGCCATAAACACTGATGCAATAGGTCCTGATAATATCCCTGGCTGCCTCCTAAATAGCCTAAAACATGACTTAGTAAGACCACTTGAGACACTCATCAACTACAGCCTCAAAACAGGTTGCATGAATGCAACGGTCATCACTCTTCATATGGATGAACCATCAACTGACCCTGGAAACTACCGATCCATTAGTCTGAAGAGCCATGGAATAAATTACCATGGAAATGATAAACAAGGACATTGGCAACCTAGAGACACTGAACCTATCCTAGTTTGGCTTTGTTAAGGAAATGTCTTGACTACTTAACCTGGTAGATTTGTTCAAGAGAGTCATCATGGCTATGGATGAGGGGAAAACAGTGCATACTGCCTACCTTGACCTGGCCAAGGTGTTCAATGTAATACCCCATTTATCATTGTTGACAAACTCTCAGAACTAAGCATAAATCCCTAGATAACTCATTGCACTGCCAGCTGACTCACAGATAGGACCCAAGAGGTCAGGATTGATGAGACCACCTCTACTAGGAGATTGGCCCCCAGTAGAGTCCCCCAGGGCTCTGTGTTGAGCCTGCTTCTGTTTGGCATCTACTTCTCAGAAGTCAAGGCTAATGTCCAAGGCCTCTGGCTCATCAAGTTTGCAGATAAATGCATGACACCAACATCCTACAAGAGGTTCTAACACAAACAAATGACTGGTGTGAAAGCCATGATAAAAACCCAATAGAAAGGAATATATTATAGTGTCCTTTGGGAAAGCACCTACCCAAGCTAATTATTTCAATGATAAAACACCTGTAAGAGTGGATCCAAAAGTTAGGGATCTGGGAAATATGTAGACAGTTACCTGGCATTCGACCAGCATGTAGACAAAATAGTAAGAAAATCATTCTATGTCACCCAAATCATAATCAAAGCTATGACATCCATTCAGGTGCAAGGAGGTAATAGTACCACTCTACTTAGCCCTTATCAGACCCATTGCTGAGTACAGTACCCCCTTTGGCATGTACGTAACCAGGTAGTAGCCACAGCTGGAATCCCCTCAAAGTTACTCACCAAGAGAATCCAGAAAATGAACACCCTGTCCTACAGAGATTGTCTTAAGGTCCTGTCTCTGTACTCAGTCTCCTACAGGTTACTGAGAAGCCAGCTGCACCTTGCATATAAGGCATCCTTGGTTCTAGCTCTGATGGATCTCGTGCAGGTCTGCAAGACAAACAGCACAAGAAACACTAGATCCAAGGACCTGAACTTTATCTGTGGCACAAATAGAGCCTGCTGGAGGGACCAATATGTGTCTCAAAGGATCCCCAAGCTATGGAATAAGCTTCCCATCTATATGAAACAGAGTTCATCCCTGACCCTATTCAAAAGAAACCTTGATCATTGGATGGGAAATCAGAAGTTCACCCATGTCTGGCCCCATGTCTCTTATGGGCAGAGATCAACAGTAAGTAAATTAATCTCCAACTAACATACCACCCCCACAGAACCCTTAACTACCTCTTTATTAACATATCCCACCATATAGGTATTCAAGGAACTCTGGGACAAATCTGTGCTGGGTTGCATGGCTAGGCTTGTAAGGATCCTGGTGGTCGTTAGCCTCATAAGAAACTATGACCCTACATGACCTTGACCATCTGACCATCTGAGGGCAACCACTCCACAGAGACTGAAAGTGCCAGCCTATGTGAACATCTAAATAAAACAAATTATAAACACAACAACAAAGTTGATGTTGATGAGGCTGTGTGGCTTCCTTCATACTGTTTTGAAAGGCAATTAGGAAATCACAAATAGTATGGGGTCTGCTGAGACAGAATGAATTTCTGTTGCTGCTGGTTACTAAATTAGAATTAATTAATTTTGTTGCTGGCTATTAAGATTTTAAATTGGTGACTGCAGTACAGCTTGACTTTGATTTTTAATGATTTTCAAGGAAATCATTTGTTAGAGCAGCACTATACTGCAAAATGAGGGACAGTAAAGGTGGGTGATGGCGGCTTGCATTGTCTTGCATTCTTTTCTTTTTTTTTACAGGACACATTTGAGAATGTTTTCATTCTAAAACTTTATTGAGTTTATGTGTGAGTCTGTCTAAATATCTGAATATCTATGATTTATATGTATATGTTTGCATGTCTGTCTTCTGTCTGTTTAGTGCTTGTAAATCTGTGTATTTGTGTGTGTGTGTGTGTGTGTGTGTGTGTGTGTGTGTGTGTGTGTGTGTGTGTGTGTGTGTGTGTGTGTGTGTGTGTGTGTGTGTTTATGTATTAATGTGGGCATTAAGTGCTTACATAGCTTATATTTTGGATGTAAAATATTTCCTCCAACAGCAATTACGTATACTTTTGCAAATGTGAATCATTAGGTGGAGGAACTTATCTCATCAAAAATATATAAAGAAATTATTTAGTATTAAAAAATAAGAAATACAAATCAATTTAACAAGTAGACCAATCTCTAAGAGATATAATGCTCTTCACGGTGAATGTTATTGTTTAAATAATGCCTGAGCATGTGTGGAGGGGCCATCTACATGTGACTTTGAGCCTCAGAATACCGCTGTACTTGCACAATAATGTACACCCTGGCAAGCATTATCACTTGCTTACCTAGCATGATGTCATGTGGAGGAGGAGTTCATAGAAAAATACATTTCAACATTCCAACAGAAGCTCTGTCTTGACAATTTCAGCTAGAAAATAAATGAATCCGCTATAAAAAAAAAACACACATAGCCATTACTGCTATGGTAAGTAATAGCCTTTGCGATGTGTGAAAAACAAAATGAGAACACTTGAAATTATGTGACAAATCACTGTAACATTTCTGATTTGCTCTTTTAATAAAACCATTTTATTTTTATACATCATCTGGAACTCACCACTGGCAGAATAGCTCAAAGAAGGCTATGTGTTGTTAATAAGCTTCATCTTACATTCCTGTGTTTGATCCCACAATTTCTACTTGCAGACAGATTCTTCACAGATCATTTAACTTGGTATTCCTCCCAGGTCACCTGGAAAACAGGCACATGTGCCTAACAGATTTATGCAGTTAAGACATAAATAAATTTGATGCAATGTGTTTAAGATTCATCTTATATTAGTTCACTCATTACTGTTGATTAGTTAGTAGCCCGTGGCATCCATTTTGCTCCCAAACAAGAAGAAAAGAGTAACTGTATGAAACTCTCGAGGTAAGGTTATTACCTAACTATGGTTCCTTTTGGATTGTCTCCATTTTAGTTATCCCTACCATCCCCGTGCTTTGTTCCTTTAATCCCCTTGTCTTAGAGACCTTTTTATGAATGCTAATTTAATTGGAAATTATTTCATTCATTATAGGTGTTTTTTAACTTTATTTTTTACTGTGGTGATTATGAAGTCTCTGTTCCACTAGTGAATGTAGACCCAGCGATGTTTTACAGAAATGTATATCTGCAAATTTAACATAAGGAAGTTGGGCAAAATAGACCCATTCAAAGTATGCACCTTTTCACCCATTGTTTTGCTTTTCAAAAAAAATGTGACAGGTTAGAAAAAGTACTTGCAATACCCTTTAAAATCATTTTTATTTTGTCAAGCCCAGAAACTCAGAGCATGATAAAAAGTTACACACACACTGATCACAACATCAGGCTCACGAGTGTAGATTTATTTATTTATTTCATTTATTTTCATTTGTTGATCGGGATTGTCTGACTGGGTAAATCCCCTTTTCAGCAGAGATGCAGGGAGAAAAGCTCCATGTTTACATATTAAACATAAAACATTAGAAACATGGCATGTGACTGCAATTTTTAAACTACCCAAAGTGGTTTGAGAAATGCAAAAAGTTACCAAAAACATATATAGGCATGACCAAAAGAAAAGAAACAAGTGGCATATATATGATATATAGAACAATAAGATACAGAAATTCACGTGTTGGCTATATACAACTAGAAAACAGAATGGTCATAAGAATATACAGTTATAGTGATGAAGTGGTGTGATTATCCAGGTGCAGAGCAGGAGCATAGCCAAAAGCTGGACATGTATTGTTTGAGTCCGGCTTTAAAAGATTTCCATTTTTCTAGTTGTCATTCAGTCGGTATGTTGTTCCAAAGTTTATTGACATAACCTGAATAATGTGAGTCGACAGCTATAGTTTTAAATTGAATAAAAATTGGGAGACATTTATTTCTTAGTACAGTTCCCTTACAGGTGAGTATGCTGGAGAATGTTGCTTAAATAGGATAGTTTTCAGGTTTATAACTTAGGCTGTGTGCAGTAACGGGTTGTGTGTAGAAAAGATATTGTGAAAGCTTAATATGGTGTAACTGTTTAAGGGCAACACAATGATGTGCTGTGGATGAAGGGTTAGCTATGAATTTAGCTCTCTTGTTATAGCATGTACCCAGTTTCTTCAAACATGTAGAGTGCAGGTTAATAAGAACAGGAGCTGCATGAAGAACTAATGGGAGAAGATAAGATGAATTAATGGTTTTCCTAGCAGATCCCGAAAGATATGGACTAGCTCGATAAAGTGCACCAAGTTTTAGGTGGGTTGTTTAAAGGTCTGAAGAATATGATGTTCATATTTTAGGTTTTCAACTATAGTAACACCCAGCAATTTAGGTTGTGTAATTATTTTTATTGTACTATTATCTTTTCCTGTAATGCTAAAGCTTTGTTTTTTTTTTATTTCGGTACTGTTTGGGTAAGAATAGCATTAACTTGATTTTCTTTGCATTTTACATTTGATTGGAAATGCGTATGTATGACCCAATAGAAGAGAAGGACTCTTGAATGACCTGCTTAGAATACAGTATCTAAGATGTGGGTAGAGTAGAGCTAATATTTGGTTCCAGTGTGGAGATCATTTATAAAGATAACAGTAATGGTCTTAGGGCTGATCCTTGAGGAACATCAACAGAAACATGGAAAACGATGAGTATTTATTTTGCAACTTTACAGTTTGATGCCTATTTGATAGGTAGCTCTGAAACCGTAATGTGAATAAGTGATCAATAAATTATGGTTAACAATTTTTGATAATGAACTGTATCAATTGTTTTAGATAGGTCTAAGAAAAGAGAAGAGACAAGGTTACCTCTATTTCTGTGAATATTTATGGTGTTGATAAACCATCTAGTACCTTAGAGGAAATGTAATAGGTATAGGTCAATAGCTGGAGAATTCAGTGCAATTGCGGCCTTTGTGCGTGGGAATTATTTTTTTTTCAGAGTAAGGCAACATAGTTCTCTGTAACTGACTGGTTTATCAGGACAGAAATAGGGTAAGTAAGAATATTTGCTGCCAGATTAATATATTCACTTGGCAGATTATCAGTGGCTATGATGGTGGGTTTCAGGTTTTGAAGACATATTTTAATGGGCATCATTGGCATAGGTTCAAATTTGAAAGAAGGAGAAGTGTTTCCAGTAGAGAATGGTAGGGTGAAGGCAGTAGAAGGGTTTTCTTTGAGTAAACTATGTACTATTTCAACAAAGTGGTTATTTTTTTTCAAACACCTTTATTGAATTATCACTTGTGACATAGGCAAATGTACATTCATATAAAAGTAATCAAACTATATTAACATAATAAACAACATACTTCACATATATTGCTATATGTCATATAATCTAAGCAATATTACATAAATTATTCAATTGCTGCCTTTTTTAAACAAGAAACATCACCATTAAACCATCACTTACAACATAGGCAATCATACATTTATATAAATGAAAATAAACCACACTGACACAATCCCAGTTGCAAGCACTTTACATCACAAACCACACTGACACAATCCCAGCTGCAAACATTATATATCACTTATAATCTACCCCATATTTGTGGTTACTGAACTGAGTAATATCAGTATCACCAGTGCCATTTGTGTTTGGGGAGGTGTGCTATTCTCGCTGGGGTGGAGTATGCTGTTTATTGTGGCCCAGAACGATTTGGAATTATTTTGATATTTTTGCTGGAGATTGGCATAGTATGATTTGTTGTCTGATTTAATCTGTTTTTAGCATGATTTCTAAGCTGTCTAAAAATCTATAAGTTTATTTGTGTTATAGCACAGTACCATTCTTTCCAGGCTTTACCTCTTTGTGACAAAAATTGTTTGTTTTTTTGGTTAACAAAGGTGCAGGGTTTGATTTAATTCTTTCCATATGAACATGAGCAAGATTGTTAAGAATGTTGAGAAAAGTTGTACTGAAGTAGGTGACTGGTTCAGCTACAGGTATGGTCTTACGTTTTGTTCAAATGATGATGGATAGGTGAGTGATAAATGTGTCCTTGTTAAACAAACTAGGATTGCACACTTGGTTGTATAGGACTGTTTTGTTTACATTGCTATGGTGCTGAAGTATAAAAGTTGGAAGATGATCACTAGTTACATCAGGGAGGCAACCTGAGGTGCTTATATGATTTGGCTAAGAGGAGAGTATCCAGTCTAGAGCAAGATGCCTGTTACTACTTTTAATGAGTTTAGTGGGGGACATGATTAGTGTTTGAAACTATAAATACTTATATAGTTAGTAAAGGAATCTGAGTTAGAATAAATGTATATAAAGGTTGAGATAAAGGTTGAAGGTTGGTAGTTTGTAATAAGAATGATTGTGTTGAATGCATGCATCAGAAGAGATTGTGGTACAAAAGCTATACACTCTTACCAGATGAACAAAGTTAACAGTGCTTTCTAAAAGAAAATGTAAGGTTTGCATTTCAGCAGATTGTCCTAGAATATCTATTTTTTTTTTTTATTTCAAAACATCTCAAGAACAAACATAAACCACCATATTGGCTCAATGTTGTCTGTGGAAGATCTTTCTTAGTATCAAATGATCTATCTGTTCAGAGTATGTTTTGAAACCTTTGGACGTGAAAATGAAATCTTTAATCCTACATTGAATGGATGTTTTTGAGACCATGTAGTGCTTGTATGTACCATGCATCTTCATTTCTTGAGCAACATGGCCATCAAAAATATTTCAGAACAGAACAACATACAAAGCCCACTTCTAATGAAACAGCCAGCACCATATTGGGCCTTATATTAGAGTTCTACAGCAACTGCTTCACATTTTAAGAGAGATTTTTCAACAAAAAGTGATGAAGCAATACAGGCAGTGATGAACCTAAATTTTGTCAATACTGTTCTCAGAGTATGGGAGACTGTAAGTATTATGAAGTGGATCGCAATTTGGATATCTGACAGATCTCTGCTGCGAAAGTTAATGATACCTTCTCTGAATGTAAAATTGCAACTAGAAAGAGTTCTACAAGGATCAGTTCTGGGCCCTCTCCTGTTTGGCATTCATTTTGCAGATGTCCACTTCAATTTCCTAGAAATATGATTGACCATGTTTGCTAATGAGTGCAACCTTGGCACTGTTATCTGCTCAGCCGACAGCAGCTGATACTAAACATCTCCAACATGGATTGGAGTATGCACATAACTGGTATACTAATACTGTCTCAAGTTAAATGCAAAAATGCAATGTGTGACATTCAGGAAAACAGCTGTTCCTGCATCATATGTTATATATAGTACTCCTAATGAGATTGTCATAAGAGACCTGGGTACTTATGTGGACAATGTTCCCTTATTTCGTCATCATGTTTGCATATTATTCAGAAAAATCCTTCAATCTGGCTCAATTAATTTCCAGTGGAATATTTTCAAGATCCAAAGAAGTCATCTTGCCACTGTAGTCTTCCCTTCTCAGACCCACCACTAAATACAGTGCATGCTTTTGTATGTATAAACTGAAGCATATTGCTCAACTAGGAATGCTCCCAAGATACCTTAACAAGAAAATTAAAGGCCTTAAATCCTTCATCTATCCCAGCAGATTAGAACAACTCTTCTTATAGACAGCTGCTCTGAGGTGACGTATATATCTTTCTCTTTTAGAGCCATGAAACATCCAATCTTATTTGACCTTCTATTTCTTTGCAAAACCAGTGAGTAGAAACACATGCTATGGGCATAAATCTAAACTAGCAAAACAGACAAGACTCACTGGAGAGAATGTATTCCTAATCTAATGAACACTGTGCCTCTACTCATCAAAAAAAGTACTATTTTGACTATCTTTAAAACTAGTCATGATGACTGTATGGGTTGACGCAAGTTTACACCAGGATTTTCAGGTACAACCCTGACTGATTGCGGAGGTGAGTAAGTTCCGGAAAAGGGAGGTGTAAACTTCTAAGTATGTCTACTTGAAGGTACACATGACTAGGCATCTTATGATCTCAAGATCATATGTTACTATGTTCTTAATTTTCTATTCCAGGTGTTTGTATACTGCTATGCATATACTATTGATGAAATATTCCTTGTATAAAAATGAAGAACAAAACAACTCATGGCATTTTATCAGCACATCAGCAAGTCTACAATTTTTGGAGATATACTATTCATTCTAACAATGAAACATTTGTTTTCTAGACTTGTGGTTATGCAAAATGTCAGGAGATTCATTTTTAATACAAATTCATTTAGGGGTCCACTAAAATTGACAGATATGCGTATGCCTGAAGCAAATAGCCATCCCATTTGAAGAAATGTTTAGTTAAGTCTCAACGGCTGATTAAAGCTCATATTACCTCTGAGCATGGCAACTGTATCTCTGCATTTTTTTCGTTTGAATTTTTAGAAAAGAGTTTCAAATAAACCCTTATTAACATCTTTAGTCTCATTATTTCAAAAATTATTGAAAACAGGAATCTTACAGAGGCGCTTTTATTCTCTGCTTCAGAGATAAGAACACACAATCATCCAAATTACTGGGAAAATTAACAGAACTATAATAAATATATCAGATCTATGGCTATTTTTACTCTATAGACTGTAAAACTATTAAAATGTTTGGAGGGGCTCAGAAACAAATTGCAAAGTGCATTAAATAAAATAGCTTGTGAATGCTAATGCACAGAGAAGGAGATATAAAATGCATTTAGCACAACTGTAGAAGTGTGATAATAGTGTGATATGCATAGTATGCAAACGATTGCATAATGATATACAAATGAATGAAATGAATCCAAAAGGCTACTAGCGGAATCACAAAGACGCTGGAAACGTGAATAAATTCCACACTTCTAATGAAGGTTTAGCGCTTTCATCTAGTACAACTAGATTTCATCAGAATAGAAGATTCAGCCAGCCTTTCTTCTCTTCTTTGTTGTTGCCGGTGATTATCCTCAATCTCTTCCTCACGTGTCACTTACACAGAGCAGCAGATGCAGAAGGGGAAAAAAGGTTTCAAAATTTTGTACTAGATGAAAGCGCTAAACCTTCATTAAAAGTGTGGAATTTATTCACGTTTCCAGCGTCTTTGTGATTCCGCTAGTAGCCTTTTGGATTCATTTTGTTTTGGTTGTAGTGGCTACTTGGACTTTTTTTTTTTCTATTAGATATACAAATGAATGTCAACACATTAAAGAGAGCCACTGAGTATGTAGATGATGAAATAAAATATGGCGGCACAACTCAGCAACATATAAAATCAATGTGATGAGTCACTTCAATCAGTTTATCTGAATGTCACCACTTGTTAGTGTACAGGGGTATAGGTGTAGCACCTGCTATAGTGGTCAGCATGTGGTGGTGGCTGGCATGAAAGCTAGTGTCCATTATGTTGCATGTTGCCTCCCTGCATATGAAAGATGACTTCCACAGTAGATGACATTCTATTACCTCAATGACAAGGAGACTGTCAACTACTATAGTGTGGACAGAAACATCATATTGGAGTTAGTAGACATATAGGTGCATAGTTTCATAGGTGTTTACTAGGCTAATGACCACAAGGACCTTTTTAAGCCTAGTCATGCATCCCAAATCTCTCACAAGTTCTGATACCCTTGATAAGTGTAAGCATGGGCCTGGGAGATTAACCATTTACAGGTTACCTGTTTGCATTAGAGATATAGGTGCCAAACCAGGGATGAATTCCTGGTTTCCCATCCAATTGTCCAAGTTGCACTTAAATTGGGTTAGGGTGGAACAATGCTTCACATGGATGGGGAGCCTGTTCCATAGATGGGGCAGTCTATGGGATACCTACCTATCTCTCCAGTAGGTCCTATTTATATTATAGGCAAGGCTTAAGTCTTTAGAATGGGTAATTCTGGTGCTGTGTGTTTTGTGAATTTGCAGGAGAGTCATCAGAGTGGGGTCTGGCAATGACTGTATACCAGGATAGATCTACCTTCAAAAGCCTGTAGAAGACAGAATACAGGGATAGGGCCTTGAGGCGGTCTGCAAAGGACATATTACTTAAGCCCTGTATTCTTTTAGTGAGGAACCTTTGTGGACATTCCAATTGTTGGATATGCCTGGTTAGGTACATACCAAAGGGGCCATTGTACTCAATGACAGGTCTGATGACTGCTGAATACAGTGGAACAATGACTTCCTTGGACTTAGATGCCATACCTTTGTTTATAAGTTGCTCAACATAGAATGATTTACTCACCACTATAGACACGTGATGATCAAGGGCTAGATTACTATCTATTTGTGTCCCTAAGTCCCTGACCACTGGGTCAACTCTAAGGGGTGCATTGCCAATATGATAGTTACCAAGGATGGATGACTTCCCAAAGGGTACTATTATGCATTTCTTGACATTTAGTTTTAGTCCATGGCTCTGACACCAGTTGTTTGTCTGTGTCAGTCCCTCCTGGAGAACATTTGTGTCAGTGTGAAATTCAATGACAGCTCCTAATTTGCAATCATCTGCACATTTAGTCAGCCAGAGATGACTGACATTGACCTTGACTTTTGAGAAGTAAATGCCAAAAAGGAGCGGTCCAAGGGCTGATCCCTGAGGGACTCAACTTGGGTCTGGCCTCTTTGTAGAGACGGACTCCCCAATTCAAACTTCCTGCATCCTGTGAGCCAGTTAGCTATCCACCGGGTGACATACGGGTTTGTACCTAACCTCTTGAGTTTGTCAACAATGCTTGGGTAGGGTATTGTGTCAAATGCCTTGGCCAAGTCAAGGTAGGCAGTGTGAATGATTTTGCCCTCATCCATTGCTTTGGTGGCCTTCTCAAAGAAGTCCACCAGGTTGAGTAGACATGATCTGCCCTTGAAAAAAACAAACTGGGTTGGGTCGAATTTCTGGTGGTTTACTATTTCTCTATTGATCATCCCCATGATAATTCTTTCCATGGCTTTACATATAAGACTAGTGAGACTTATGGGTCTGTAGATGGCCCACCTTTGTGCAGAGGGATGACTGTTGCCTTTCTCCATTCATGAGACATGAAGCCTGTTTGAAGGGTACAGTTAAATAGTAATTCCAGAGGCCCTGATAGGTCATGTTTCGTACTATTTAGAAGGCATCCTGGGATATTGTCTGGGGCCATTGATGCAGTGTTCTTAGTCTTAGAGAGAGCATTAAGGACCTGTTCCCTCTTGATAGTAGGGTGAGTTATAGTTGATGATACTTCCTGAGGGAAGGTTGAGGCCGAAAGAGGGGTAAAGTTGGAGCTCTGCACACAATTGTGTATTGCCTTTGAGGTTGCAGACATACCTAAAGAATGCTTTGTGGATGTCCTTGTCTTGGGAGGCCAAACTTACCTCAAATTTGGCTTTTATAGACTTTATTTGTTCTCTGAGTAGTTTGTTTAGTTTGATAAGCGTGCTTTTATCCTGCTGGATGCTGCACCTCCCAATTTTTGCCATGATTTTCTTCCTCCTGTTATATAGCTGATTGATTTTGTGATGCCACCAGGGTGGCTTTTTTTTTAGTTAGTTCTGTACAACTTCCTGGTAGGTACAGCTGCCTCTATGCAGCTATTAACAGCATTTCTGTGACTAGTTCTGCATAAGCAGAAGTATTCACAGGGTTTATGGGAGCTTGAAATTTTGCCAGGTTCTCACTTAATCACAGGAGGTTAGCCTTAGAATAGTTCCTGAATATTAAAGGTTTAGCTTAGGGTCCAGGTTTTATTTTTACTTCAAAAGAGACCATTTTGTGGTCTGACCTTACCAGGGAAGGCATTACAGTAGGGGCTGTGCAGCACTCTCCCATATTAGTTAGGACCTGATCCAGTATGGTTGCACCCGTGGTTGGTGTATTGACTATCGGTGTTTACAAAATCCAGGAATCTCTGTGCCTGTGCATTTGTTGTTGTATAGGATTCCCAGTTAATAGTGTGGTAATTAAAGTCACCCATGAATATGGTATTGTTTTGGATGGGTAGTGTTTCTAATAAGTTTAAATACATGGGTTTCCTGGGTCATAGATGGGGACCTATAGCTTGCAAGGAAGTGGTATTAGATTTTACCTATGGTGGTTTGAACATGGAGCAACTCAAGTGCATTGTCCTGTTTGACCAGCCTTGAAGTATATTTATTTTTGATGTATATAGAGACACCTCCACCATTAGTCCCTGCCTGTGTAGTAGCTGACCATGACCATGTGTGGAAGGCATTATAACTTTGCACTGTTGGCGTGCTCTCTGTGGCATTAAACCATGTCTCAGTGACCACATAGAAATCAGCATTCTCTAGGGTAAAGAGAACTTCTAGGGAGTTGAGTTTTTTGTTTAAACTTCTAGAAGTGAGCAGTAATACCTTAGATTTTCTTGGTTTTGATTTGCTATGTTGGAAGTACTTTCAGTTTGGCATTACCTAAAAAAAGCACTATGGGGGAAGACAATGTTTTAGCTAATATTTGAAAGTCTCGAGGGGAGAGGTGCAGACCATCACTGGCAAAGCAGTGTGGTCAGTTAATCATTTTCTTCCATGCTGACAAATATTGCACCCCTTAGAATGACAACAGAAACTAAGCCAATTATTAAAGTCAGTCATCTTTTGTTTGTATTGTGGCATCATCCTTGGAGAAGGTAAAATGCTGCTCAATGCTAGGCTCACACCAACCTGAGACACATATTCCAAGAGCTCCATGATGTCTCTCTTCATATTGTCTAGGGAGGTATATCTCAGGTCATTTACTCCCACATGAACTATGACTGTCTGAGTCATATTGCTAATAGTGGTCCAATGACCTGAGTGCATGTGTAATGTAGCAGATCCTAGCCTCTGATAAGCAAATGACTTTAACTTTCACCTTACTCAGCCTGGTGAGAGGGACATCAGTGTGTCTCACGATGGAGTCTCTAATGACTAGAATGTTGAGTTGTGTGGTGACTTGCCTTATGGGCTTAGAGGTACAGGCTCCATGAGATGTAGTTGTATGTGTCAATGTGGTTGTTGTTTTGAAAGAGCACATTTGGGGCTGCTGAGGGTATTTGTTATGTGTCCTTCGTCTAGGAGGTCTTTGTGGTTTAGGAAGGTTACGTGTAAGTGCCTCAGCATATGCGGGTTTATACATCTGCTTTGAATTGTGCGTGATGGGTGCAGCATGTGTACTACTGGCAACCTTATTGACATTAGGAGTACTTTTATGTGAGAGGTTTGCCTCCAGTGACATTGTGTAAATACATCTCTCACATACCATATCAGTTTGTTTGAGAATTAAATGGTTGTCAGTAATATGAGGCAATTTCTATATTGCCTCAGGATGCTATCCTCTCACAGAATTAAGGGAACTGTGTGGAATACCTATTCCAGTGAACATGAAGATTTTGTGTGGCATTAACCATCCTGGCTATGAGGACCATTCAGTGAGCAAAACAGGATATGTTAAATCTTTTGCATTTGTTGGCCTTGCAAATCCTAAACCAGTCCATTGATGCTATGCTGCAGTTTGAGGAAGAGCATATTTGTCTCCTATGGGCAGCAGTGGATAGAACCACTGCAAAGCAAGCTATCTTCAACAATCCCCATTTCCCTGAGGTCCTGGGGCTACTGACTACACACACATTGCTATCAAAACTCTACGCTCTCCACATGGCATCCAGTACAATCGATCAGAAGGGCTTCCACTCCATCAACTGCTTCCTGTATGCAGAGCACACAGTACTGTAAAGGATGTGTCTGAGCACCTTCCAGGTAGTTGCCAGGATTTCCACAGCTGGTGAGCATGTGACCACAGAGTAATCTATTTGGTAGGTGAACATATCACTACCCACTGTGTAGTCAGGTCCAATGAACATGGTTACCAGACCTCTCATAATAGTGCACACTGTGGTGAGTTGCAGATGATACAAGGTTTGTCTGGGAACCATGGTGTATAACCCCCCCATCTATAGTCACCAGACTATAGCATAGATGAATTATAACACAGCACCACTGCGTACATGCAACATTTCCAAATGTTTGTTTGGACTGCTAAAGGCCTGGTTCCACTGGTTTGATACATATGATGATATTCTGCAATATGCTTCAGAAACTTGCAGCAAAATATCTGTAGTCTGTGCCATGACCCATAACACAATGCTATAAAAACTGTTACAACATGAGGAGAAGGTGGCACTGACTAAAATACCAAACATACCTGCGGTCGTGGCAGAGGAAATGTTATATGAGCAGTCACTGGAGAAACTGGCTGCAGCAGGACCCAATATGAGGCAGAGACAGGATGGAAATGTCAAACAGGTGGTATTTGGTCCACAGTTATGAGCCAGGACAAAACAAACACAGAATAAAATCAATACATACAGTATCACACGGGCTATGCCTTACAGCGCATTGACTGGTCATCCCATAAGACATATGAGCCAGAGGTAATGGACAGAGTAAAGACACCATCATTTGCAGAGGTGATATCAGGTATAGTGACAGGAATTAGCAATGCTAAAATAGGTGGATTGATCATGGATGGTGAATGTACAGAGCTGTAACTATGGTGGGGAGAAGGGAGTGGATGCCTTGAGCATGAACTTTCTGAGGGTATAATTGGCAGATGATGATGGTGTATGTGTGTAGTACCAGCATTGCTTTATAAAGACGGGAAGATATCACAGCTTTATAAATGAATGCCAGTACTGCATTTGTGACCATAGCTTAAGTGTAAATGGTGAAGCATTCACTGTGTGAAGTAAGTGTGTAGTAACCATAGAAAGCTGTTAGTTAAATTTTTTGGATGATGCTTACTACAGTAGTGGAGCATGTCTTCAAATTTGGGAAGATTCCCTTTTTTGAGTTGCCAGATAAGCTAGCTACAGTTCTGTGGATATGACAGCCATGCATTGGTAGGGATGAGTCAGGATCACATCCTCTAGAGATAGAATGAAATCTCAGTGAGTGGAATGATGACAGACTGTACCATATGGCCAAACTGTATCAGGACTGAAGGCATCCTATCTGTGAGGTGGTGCACCATGCCCCAAGTATTTACAGGAAATCTGTCATGGCCCCCTGTCAGAGTGTTCCATTAGAATGTCAACATCCACACACAGTGAATTGGCCAAGGTAGGTGTCATTAATGGTAGGGCTACAGAGGAGTGTGATGGTGTTGTACTCTGTGACCCTGATTGGCTAGCCTGGTGGGGTGTGCCCATGATGAAACTAGAAGAATATAGACTATATCCACAGGTGTTTCTTGACCCAGGGGAGGAGGTAGCCATAAACAGTGTGGGCAGTGAATTATTCTCTGAAATGGCATGTACCATGTGTGTATGTGTAATGTACAGCCATTCCCCCACTAGCCTGTTCACACGGACTAGTTGCTTGCATCTGCATGGATGTACCAGTGCTCTTAACATATCTGATCCCAGTTTCTATACATCATATCACTCTGCCTTCATTGCAGAATGTTCCACAATTCTTGCAGTGGTTGTCATTCTTAATATAGAATATATAGCAGACTCAACATCTCTGGCATGATGATGGGTTGACTTCCAAGATGGCTGCACAAGGATCAACAGCTTAACATCAGCTCTCCTGGTCTGAAAACAGAAACTGAGAAACAACAACCAGTAATATTGTCAGCTTTAGTAAAATTAAGTTACTGGCTACTAAGTACACTGGCTGGATGCCAGCAAAGAAAATAATTAGGACAGCCTGAAAAGAAAATCAATTAGAAAAGGTGAAAAGAAAACACTGGTTGGGAATAATCATGCAGCTGTTCATCAAAAAGCAGTTCAAGCTCCAGTTTTGGTGCAAGACATGGCTTTCAGTAATCTAGAGGAAAAAATAAGTCAAATGTGCTCAGAGCTGATTAAAATAAATGAAACACCAAAGGAGTATATCAACTCAAATGACAAGAGTCTGAAAAACTGGAAGAACCTTTAAAAAGATTTTCAGATGAGCTGCTGAAACTATAAAAATCGGAGGATGAAATGAAGAAAACGCTGGCTGAGTATGACATGGTTCAAGAAGAGATGTTTCAAGAAATGGTAGAATTAGGGGACAGAACACATAGGGAAAATCTAACATTTTCTGCTGTACCAGAGAAACCAGCAGGAACAGACTATTAATTTTATGAAGGCACAAATAAACAACTGGACTGGTATTCCACAGCAGGAAACTGTTAACTGAAAGACCCACCATGTATATGCTCCAAATTTTGCCTTGAGAAAGCAGCCAGGACCTTTATTAGTAAAGCTGCAAATATATCAGCAGAAACAGTTGATCCAGTTGGAGAAAGTAGAATGTTTGTGGAAAATTATTATTAACTATACACCATGCAGACAAGAAATAAATGTATTCAAGTAATCAGGGAATATTGAGAGAGAGGTATAGCATTCAATCTGCTGTATCCAGCTGTCTTCAGGATATTTTTCCTGGAGGAACAAAGTCATTTTTGATGCAGAAGAGACTGTGCGGGAAATGCAAAAGTTTGTCCAACAAAAAGTGACCCATGAAACAGTAAGAGACTCTGCTTCTGGTTCTTCTGATAATAAAGGACACAGACAATCTTTGCTAGTGAAACAAACCTTTTCCACTGTTCCAAAAGAAAATGCTTGAGAGAGAGAGAAAAGTACAGGAGTTGACCAGAAGAATCAGGTGTACCTTGGAATTGAACCAGAATCTGGAGTTGGAAGATAGAGCTGAAAATAAAGAAGACCAGCAACCAAAATTAGTAAATAAATGTCAGACAGTGAAGAATCAATCGTATTTGTAAAATGTGGCTGTATAAGAATAACTGGAAAGAGTGGACTTTTGTTGACTTTGTTAAAATTGTGGGGAACTAAAAAGCATTTGCCTCACTTCATGCCATTAATGTTTGAAAGAAGAAGGAGAAGGAAAAATGTAACTGTAAAATTTCTGTTCTTAACTGTATTTCTATGAAAGTTTTCACAATATAAATTAAATATTTTATAGTAAAATATTTTTAGTTGTTCTTTTATCTGATAAAGTTACTAAAGTAAAGAGGTATATTTTTTCTTCTTCCTCTTCTCTTTCTTTATTCTTCTCTTTTTTGGTATTAAGAAATATAGGATTTACACTGCAAAGGGAGAAGAAAAATTAGGCAAAAGCATGTTTAAGTTAATGGGCTATAATCTTGCATTGTTGAGTGTGTAATGGGGTATACAAGTACATAGGTCATAACATAGGCAATGTTAATATGTTTTTTCTTACTTCAGCTTAGGTGAATGTCTGGATTAAGACCCTTGGTTAACCTAATAACAATTTTTAAGTGAAGGCAAGTAAATATGAGAACACCAAATATAATGAAAAATTCTCCTTTAGCAATAAATGTTTCAACTTGTCTTTCAGGCTGAAGTGGAGGACTACATTTTTTCTTACATGTCCATGCAGACAATCTGATAATCAAGCAATAAGAAGCAGAACACTGATTTCTTCAAAGCTAAAAGTTAACAATTTATGAAAGCATGTAAGCTGTTTTCTGGGAGGGAATAAAGATAAAAAAGAACAGACACCAATTATTGTAAGTAGAAGCATAGGCAATAACATGCATCTAAACATGGATAACCTCAGGTTCAGATTAATCAGAGCCTGTGTTAGCAGATATCTATTTGACACAAATGTTCTTATTAGGAAGTTTAAATTTCATTATTTAAAGATTTACATAGTGATGTGTTTGTATTAAGCTAACAGGTTGTAGCATGTTCTGGGTGTGTTTTTGGGAGTTTATTAAAAAAAAGTCTTGTAAAATGTGACATAGCTGCTGATGATAAGAAAAAATGTATAAAGGATTAACCTGCCAAATATTAATGAGTACAGGTGTTACAAAACCTGGAAATAGATATTTAAAAATCTGCCATATATAATGGGTGGGAATATGGACTTTCTTACCATAATAATGACACTTTCCATATTATCTTGGAATGTGAATGATCTTATAGGTATAGACAAAAAAATAAAAGAATACTTAATTATATTAAGAAATGCAGAGTGCAAACAGCAATGCTGCAGGAGACACATTTGGAAAGAAATGAGCATTTAAATTTGATAAAGAAAGGATTTCAGGCTGGAAATTCTGCAGAATATCAGGGACAAAAGAAAAGATAAGTACTTGTATTAATTGCTAGAGGAGCTCCAGTAGTGATAGAACAAGGTAAAAAGATAATAATGAAAGATTTGTGGTGGTAAGGGGCTGCTGGCACGAGATGAGGATTATGCTGGCATGTATTTGTATTCCACGAAAAACTGCAAAAAGAACTGGAAGAAATAATCAGGTTTCAGAAGGGAACATTGCTTATAGGTGAGGAGTGGAATCTGATTTGCAACAAATAGGATGTATCAGAGGGCCTACAAGGGAAAATATAATAGAAGATGGTAGATTTATAACTAAATTTCTGGAAATATTTGGTATGGGAGATGTGAATTCAGTAGTAGAAACTCGGAGAGCATTTACATATTATTCACAAAAGTACAATAACTGGGCTAGACTAGACAGAAATTATATTTCATAGGAACATGTGCATTAAATTGAGAACTTTGAAACATATGCAATAACTATATCAAATCATGCTGCAATAATTACTATGATAAAAATACAGGGTAATGAAGTAAAGATGAAACGTTGTCACTTCCCCCACCTACCTGTTAAAAAGAGTAATTTAAGAAATGGGTAGTGGAAATTATCCAGGAGTTATTAGGGAAGATAGAAAGTACTCTGGATGTTATAGTTAGTGAGTGAGATAAAATTAAAGCAGAGTTTAAAAATATGGTAGAAATAAAAGAAAAAGAGACCTGGATAAGAAGTAATAAGACTTACTTAGAGTGGTTCAGAAAGGTTAAAATATTACAAAATAAGGGGAATCTCACAGAATAAGAAAAGGCACAGTTTGCTAAATAGAAAATAAGGAAGTGCCTGTATAATATGCATGAGTTTAGTAAGATTGCTGTTAAGCAATTGTTTTTGATAATAACTCTAGTGCAGAAAATCATTTGACACAATGACTTAGGCAACAGGCAGAAGCAAGGGCTGTTGCCATACTTGGGAAGCCTATAACAAGAAAAGTAACCAAAGAGCCTATAGGGGTATTAGAGATATTTCTGAAATTTTATGACAATTTGTATAAAGCAGAGAAGTAAAATAATCAAGAAAAAGCACAGCTGGAAATAATTATGGAAGACTTAAAATATGCCAAGGTTAGGGGTAGATAAGGCTCAACAACTAAAAGTTAAGATCGGAGGAGATGAGACAAAAATGGTGATGTATAACCAATCTGCAGAAAACTTTCCAGGAGTTGATGGTATTCCTCTGGAAGTTTGGAAGCTAGAATGGAAGAAAAAGATAAAGGTCTGGAAGGTTTTGTATAACAGTATTTTAAAAAGAGTGGAAGCACCAACATTCTGGAAGGAAGCTGTAGTGGCTGTAATATCTAAAGACAGCAGAGACCCATCAGACCAAGCTTTATACAGGCTCATTTCAATTTTAAATATACAAAACAACTTAAAATTAAACAAACTAAAATACAACCACAAAGGCCAGTGACATCCCAAACAAGCTTTTTATTCAGATCTTAGTGCCACAGATAACAATTTTAAACCCTAACTATAAAATGTTTATGTCTATCATAGGTTCATAGGTTCATACTAGGCTATCTGCCCTAGGGCATTTATAAGCCTAGCCAGAGTGTGTTTGGCATTTGCCACCCCTTGGAATGAGGATACTGTGCCCATTTAGGATTTAGCTTACTGCGCCTCTGTCTAGCAGTGACACAGAGATGACCCCAGGGGTAAACCTATGATCTCCCATCCACTCGTCAAGATTTCTCTTGAAGAGAGTCAGTGAGGGGCTCTGCCTAACATGGACTGGGATTCTGTTACAGAGTGAGGGGAGCCTCTGGGTTATGAATCTGTCCCTCCAGCATGTCCTATTTATTTCTGTGTTGAGGTTCAAATCACTCCTTCTCGTGGCTCTGGTGGATTTGGATTTTCTGAGGTGGAGCATGTCCATTAATTCCGGATTGGACATGGCCTTGTATGTCAGGCATAGATCACCTCTGAGTAGGCGGTATGCGACTGAATAGAGCTGGAGTTTCTTTAGCCAGGCAGCATATGGCATATGTTTGAGACCCTTGATCCTCTTGCTGAGGTACTTTTGAGGTCTTTCTAACTGCTGCAGGTGTCGGGTAAGGTAAATCCCAAATGGGGTATTGTACTCAATTATGGGCCTGATAAGGGAGGAGTAAAGGGGCACAATGACCTCTCTTGATCTAGATGTGAATCCTTTCATGATAAGGTAGGCAATGTAGAAGTTCTTTCTTACCACTTTGGCAATGTGAGCGTCAAATGAGAGGTTACTGTCAACTTGGGTCCCTAGGTCCCTGATTACTTCTTCCATACTTAATGGATTACCACCTATGTGGTAATTTGTGGGTACTTTGTTCTTCCCAAAGGGTATGACTATACATTTTTTGGCGTTTAGTTTAAGGCCATGGCTCTGGCACCAGTTATCCATTTCTATGAGACCTTTTTGAAGGATGCTTGTATCCGCTGGAGAATCAATTATGGTGCCCAGTTTGCAGTCATCTGCGAACTTGTTCAGCCACAATCCTCCTATGTTAGCTTGTACCTCAGAAAAATAAATGCCGAACAAGAGAGGTCCCAGGACCGAGCCCTGTGGGATGCCACTTGTGACTGGTTTAGAGTCTGACATGGCTCCAGCAATTCTGACCTTGTGGGTTCTGTCCTTGAGCCAGTTTGCAACCCATCTTATGACATAGGGGTTTACATTTAAGCTGGTGAGCTTGTCTATGATGCCCGAGTAGGGTATTGTGTCGAAGGCTTTTGCAAGGTCAAGGTTGGCTGTGTGAACTGCCTTACCATCATCAATGGCCTTAGTGACTGTTTCAAAGAAGTTGACCAGGTTCAAGAGGCAGGATCTGCCCTTGACAAAGCCAAATTGGGTAGGATCCAGTGTCTGTAGGTCCCCAATGTCTTTGTTTATGAGTTCCATAATGATCCTCTCCATAGCTTTGCAGACGAGGCTCGTCAAGCTTATGGGGCAGTAATTTCCAGGGTCCGTAGAGGCAGCCCCTTTGTGGAGTGGGACCACTGTTGCTGTGTGCCATTCTTTGGGTACATATCCTGTAGTAAGGCTAAGATTAAACAGCAGCCTTATGTGTGGGTTTAGTTCTTTTTGGAGTTCATGTATCACGCAACCTGGGACACCGTCTGGTCCCATTGATGCTGTGTTTTTAGCTTTGGAGAGGGCGGCTCTCACCTGGGCATCAGAGATGTCAGGGAGACAACACTCTGCTGGGATAGATATTTGTCCTTTTGGGGGGGGGATACATTTGCACTGAACCTGTCTGCCGGTATGTTGGCAATATCTGTGGGTTCAGTGTATTTTTTGTTATTTTGGACTAATTCTGAGCATATCTGGGAGTTTCCACCCAGGTTTCTAACATAACTAAAGAAGGCCTTGTGATTGTCTTTAGTGTCTTGTGCAATTTTTCTCTCATAGTTGGCCTTGGATGATTTTATGAGTGATCGTAGTTTTTTGCTAATACTGATCAGAGATGCCTCTCTATCATGTAGTAGCTTCCTCCTTCTGTTGTATAGTTTATTAATGGCTGGGGTCCACCAGACAGGATGCCTGCCTTTGGAGGAATGGGTCTTGGTTTTATTTGGGATTGCATGATCCATGCATTCTTGAAGGTGTCCATAGAATGCATTTATATAGGATTCAGTGGAGTGGGCTGTGGTTTCCACTGGCCCTGGGGCCTTGAAGAATACCAGTTCAGTCTTAAGAAGTGTGAAGTCAGCTTTTGAGAATTTCTTCACTGTGGTCTTCTGTGCTGGGGGTGGGGGCGAGATGTGGATTTCCATTGAGATTAATTTATGGTCTGATCTCACCAATGAGGGGTATACTTCCGGTGTGGAGCATTGTGTCCACATGTTTGTGATGATCAGGTCTAATATGTTATCCCCTCTTGTGGGTGTGGTGACTAGTTGTTCCATAGCATTTGAGTTTATGAATTCTAGGAACCTTTGGGCTAGGATGCTGGGGCTTGAGTAATGCTCCCAGTCTATGTTTGGGTAGTTGAAGTCTCCCAATATGATGGTGTTTAGAGAGACATTCATATTCTCCAGTGTCTTTAGGAAGGCTGAGTGAGGTTCCTGAGTTTGAGAGGGTGGTCTGTAGCATGCTACAAACTGTAGAGCAGTTTTGCCTATGGTTAGTTGCACATGGATGGTCTCCGATGCTTCGTGCATTGCCACTAACCTGGAGGTGTGGGTATCTTTGATGAATATGGATACTCCCCCTCCTTTTGTGGTTTGGTCCAAGTTTTGGGGCCGAAAAGTATGATATTATGTATAACCTGGTAGTGCTGGGGTGCTCTCGGGAGCCTTGAACCAGGTTTCTGTCACTGCACAGATATCGATGTTCTCCATACTGAGGAGGGCTTCGAGAGCATGCATCTTGAGGTTTAGACTTCTGGCGTTGAGCAGCATTACCCTTAGTTTTTTTCCTCTTGTGTTATATAGGGAGGTGGGGTTTGTCTTTTGAGCCTTGCCTAAAAAAGGCACTACGGGGCTGGCAAGAGCCTTTGCCAATATCCAGAAGCCCAGGGGTGACAGGTGCAAGCCGTCCCTTGCAAAGCAGCGTGGCTTGTCGAGCATGTCATCCCAAGCACACAGACATTGGATCCCCCTAGAACGACACCAGTAATTAAACTACTTGTTAAAACTGATCATTTTGTCTTCGTACTGTGGCATCATTCTTGGTAAGGGTAAGATGCTGCTCAAGGTCAGGGTCATACCGGCCTGGGCTACATAATCAGAGAGCTCATCTATGTCTCTTTTCATGTAGTCCAGGGAGGTACGTCTCAGGTCATTCACACCAGCATGGACAATGACTGAGTCATATTTGTACTTGCTTTGGAGTGACCTGAGTGCTTGTGTTATGTGGCAGATTCTAGCAAATGACAGGCAGCTTACTGTAACCCTCTCCTTGTTCAGCCTGGTGAGCAGGATGTCAGTGTGTCTGACTATAGAGTCACCTATTACAAGTGTATCAGACATGTTGTTTGGCCTTAAGGGCTGTAACTGTTTGGCACACTGACTTTGTGAATTATGTGTTGCATGTGTTATGTTTTTAGGTAGTGGTTGCTTGGATGTCTGCTTTGGAGGCCTCTGTTGTTTAGGGAGATTTTTATTTAGAGCCTCCGAGTATGTTTTTGTGTGTTTATGTGTTTGGTTTGCAGTTGTGGTAGGTCTATGTGAGACTGGGTTTGTGGTGTGTGTGGTTACCTTCACCTCCTGACTGGCTTTGCCAGCACTGAGTCGAGAGAGCTCAGCCTCCAGTTTGGCTATATAGTTGCATCTCTCACATATATTTGTATTTGTTGGGAGGAGGAGAGGGTTGTCTGTGTACATGAGGCAGTTATAACATTGCCTCAAGATTCCCAGATTCACCAGCTGAACTGGAGAGGACGCCAGCAACTGACCCTTCGACATGCTAGAATAGTGTAAAGGATTGCTTGTAACTGAGTCGGAAAGGACCTATATGGGGAATGGGTACTCAAGGGGATTTTAGGTGGATGTAGTGCTCTCTTTTTTGTTAAAAAGTGCTTTACTTATGTAGAATGCTTTTAGGAACAAGTGCTGGGCTTCTTAGATAGAGAATAGAATGTTTAGATTGAGAGTTAGAGCAGTTCTAAGGGAAAAACTGAAGAGCAGACTTTGCGGAGCCAGGAATAGTTTACACTTGATTAACCGGTGCTGACCGATGCTGCGCTATCCACAATTTCGCTCAAAGGCGCGCTAAAGTGGGCTTTATAGCAGGGGGTTAGAAAGAGCTAGGAAATGGCCCAAAATGGCCAATAAGCTACAAGTTACTAGGCTGGAACAACTCCTTAAGGGACAGATAGGCTGCTCAGAGCTCCCCACTCCCACTGGTGAACAAAGAAGCTTCCCCCTATCCAAACAAGGATATGGACAACAGAGGAACTATGACACAGCCCGGGGATCAAAAAAATCTGAAGACTGGACTATTCTAGTTCAGTAAAGGCGGGAAATAAGGATTTTTTTTTTCACAGAGAAACAGAAAATAGATGCAGTGGCAACAGTAAATGCTTTAAATCGGCTAGCGCACTTGAGTGTGTAGCCTACCAGTTATATTAAGCAAAAACAAACTTTCAAAGTGCAAAACGTACAGAAAACAAACAGTAACACAGTAAATCAACTTTGCAGAGCTTATTTAGTTATAGAAACTCGCTTTTAGGTGAAATAAAGCAGTCGGAGATAAAAAGCCAAAAAAATACTTATGAATCAATGGAAAGTCACTCTTCCACTCACTGCTGCTTGTAGAACTCTGCAGGACACCACGAGGAGCTGTGCTGAGTCGAATAGTAGCTGAAAGAATGGCAATGGTGTTGTTAAAATTGATAGATTTGGATCAATGTGGTTTTGTGGAGGGAAGACAAACATTTGACAACATTAATAGAACAATGTTGATCCAGAGGGATGCAGAATGTAAGAAAATGCTGCTATTTTGGGTGGATCTTGATGCAGGGAAAGTGTTAAAGAGTAAGCTGGGATTTTATGAGTAGGGCAATGGAAGCATTTGCATTCCCTGATACATTACTAAGGTTAATTAGTAGGATATGTCAAGGACTGGAGGCAAAAATTAAAGGGTAAAGGTTCCTCTCTGACAAGTTGTGTATGAACAAAGGAATCAAGCAGGGGTGTCTCTTTCCCCTTTATTATTTGCTTTATGTATAGAGTCATTGGCAAAGAAAATAAGGGGCTCATGAATTCAAGAATATAGTTAGTATGGTAATCAAGAAAAGTTGGCTTTATTTACAGACATTATTTTGTACCTGATATACCAGAAAAGGACACACTGAGTTGTTGAAGAACATTTTGAGACAGTTTCAAGTCTTATGGGGATATAAAATTAATGAAGATAAAACAAAAGCTATAACTGTAAACTATGTACCCACACATGAATTTGTTCAGTAATACCCATATTTATGGAGCCATGATAAAATGAAGTATTCAGGAGTATGGATTAAAAGGGATTCTGTTATGGCAGCTAAGGATATGTGGGAAGAAACTAAACAAAAGATAATACAAAAACTGAGAAACTGTAAGCTCTTGTTTATGAATGTGGATAGCAAGATCCAAGCAGTGAAAATTTCTTTAGTTCCTTTTGTTTTATATACAAGTCAGGCATATTTTTATCAACCAAAGGAGATGTTGTGGACAATAATTAATAAAGAATTGAAATAATTCATCTGGGAGGGGAAGAGCTCAAGGGTCAAGTGGCATAAATTGATCATCCAGTAGAACAAGGTGGTTTAGAATTACCTAATCTGAAAGGATATTTTAGAGCTACACAGTTAAGGCACATATACATAACAGAAACAGAAAACTAAAATTCAAAGTGGAAAGTAGTGATGATGAAACAGGAGGGGAATTCAAGAAATAAAGAGAGAGTCATATTTTGAATGCAGATCCTTAAGAATAACAACAGCCATACATAATATTATTCGGAAAGTACTAGAAAGCATTCTAAGAACTAAGCCAATTCAAGAATAGAGAAAGGAGATTTTGCTGATAGGGATGACTGCAATTAGGGGTTCAGAGAATATGCATCTGGAAAGGAACCAAGGTACTGAGAGCAAGTAACTAGAGAGAGACAGACAGACAGAAAGGTAATAGAAATGGAAGAGGACAAGAAGACATTTGATGCTACAGGCTAGAGACTGTTTTACCTATCATGGTTAATATCAGAGTACAGGCAAATATAAAGAGATAGAGGAACCAAAGTGAAAAACCTGTTCTGATAGTTTTTAGCTGAATCTGGAATAGAATCTACTGTTAAAAAGGGGTAATTAGTAGGGCATATAAAATATTGCACAGTAACTATAGAACCAATCAGAGGGGGTTAGAAAAGATTGGGGAGAAAGATTTGATAAACAATTCATGAGGAAACAATGAGAGGACATATGTATGGCTCCCAAATATGTAACAGAGTCTAGAAGATTTAGGATTTCTACTTGGAAGTGTTTGCATAGTTATTTTATATCCCAATCAGACTCCAAATAATTTTTCTTAGGTAAATGCCATATGTTGTAGGTGTAAAGGGGAAAAGAGGTAAGTGGAAACATATGTTTTGGGAGTGTAGTAAGTTGGCAGAATTTAAAACATCCCTCTAGAGTACTCTGCTATAAATATTGGGTGAGCAAATGAGTGTAACTGAGGAAATGATTTTCTCTGAGCTGAGATACAGATCTGAATTGCCTAGATATAGTAAGACCTTAAGTTTAATTATGGTAGCTGCCAAAAAAGTAGTTACTAGAAAATGGAAATCAAATTCTAAACCAACTGTATTTAAAGTATTGAATATTGTAGCACAGATAAAATAACTGGAAGTGAGATCTTTAGAAAAGGGTAGGAGAAAATTACATAAAAAAGGAAACTGTGGGAATAATGCATATTAAATAAAGTTTTGGATGAAGAGTGAGGTTTAAGGGAATGCAGGAACTGAGCATTTTATGTAGTGTTGGATTGATAATAGTTATGCAAAAGAATATATGTGACGTGTAATATTTTGCAACTGAGAACATATTAATATGGTTTGTTTTCTTTTATGTAAATTAATGTTTGCCTATGCCATAAGGGAGAATTCAATTAAGGTCTTTAAAAAGTTAAAGTTTAACTCTGTTATCTACAATCTTGACACAATAAGCAATTACACAAATAGACTTTATGGGCACATAAATAACTGTATTTACTTGGCCGTCCATAACAGAGCCAAGTTAAATGTAAATCAGCCTGGTGTTCCACATGTATAAATAAAAATAAAATAAAACAAAATAAAAATCTTCTTAAACTGTAAAGCAAAAAAAAAAAAACTCAGATCAAGAATAACATTATAAAACTATTAAAATAACTAAAAAACACCATCAGGATTAAGAAGGCACCCGCTGAACTCAGAGTTACAACAGAAGCTGAAGACAATTACAAATAAGTTGCATTAGAAGGAATAAAGCCCAACACTGTTCTGAATGTTTTCAAACTGGCAATTCCTAATCAGTTCCAGTAGAAATCACCAACATACTAGCAAATAAACTTCAGTGCAAATTTCACACCCAAAACAACTTTACAAAGACTACATATCCCAAACCTCCCATAGTAGCAAATGAACACTTAATGAAGGTATTCTCCAAAATGAAAAATCCATGATTTATGGAGCTGGATAATATACCTGGGCATCTGTGGATCCACATGTCCTTCATGGATGCATCTGCAGTCATAACAAATGGGTTGTCCTGTCGTCAGGCAGCCCTTCGGTCGGCCGGATTCCAAAGTCTGGGTCCGGCTTCGGCTGATGTCGCACTTCACCCGACGTCATCTCTGCTGGTCTTCGGGTATAAAGGCATCAGCCGACGCCATTTTCCTCAGTCTTTCTTGCCGCGTGGCGCCCGAAGCAGAAGCTGTTCGCAAGTGCCGGTCGGTCAGATCCAGAGATTACTACTACCGAATACTACTTCGAAGACTTCTAAAAAGCTAAGTACCCTGTTGGGGACTCTTTCTTGCCTCAGCCGATGTCAGAAAAAGTCAATAACTGTTCAACTTGTGGGAAACAAATACCTCATAAAGATTTCCACTCTTACTGTCTGCCTTGCTTAGGCCCACACCACGACGTAGCAGCCTGTTCGGCCTGTGCTTCCTTCAACCGACGAACGCTTAGGCGTCGGTCGGAGTTTGCTGAACAGTTTTTCGGCTCAGATTTTGCGTACATTATGCCGTCGGATCCTCCGACTACCCAAATTGTTAAAAGCAGAAAGAAAAGACCGACACTCGCGGTCCGTGGTTTCGGCGAAACCACGGTTAAGCAAGCATGAGTGTCTCGGTTTCGGCCGAAACCGAGAAAACTGGTCAATCTTCAGCCGAATCCATGACTACTACTGAGGTTCCTGCTACCTTACCTGAATCGGCCTCAGAAATTTTGCCTACAACTGTGGTTCCTAGTGATTTATCAGACACCATCCCTTTGGATGTCTCTACACCAGCACGTGGTGCTGCTAGGCCTCCTGCAGCCATGTCTATTAAGGCCTTTGCCAGGGCTAAAGCAGCCAAATCTGCTAAATCAGTGCCTGTTAAACCCCCCTCACACAGGCCCACTTCTAGTTCACAAATGCTTACTCTGGCAGAAGATTTAATATCCTTAATTAGGGGATCCCAATCTCACCCAGACAGGGCCTCTCAGCCCCCAGAAAAGAGACCTAGAGCAGAGCCCCCCGAGCCAGTGTCCTCTGATGATTCTGCGGATGACTCAGACATTACAGACCAGCCAGAGGCTCCTTTTTCCAATTATGAAGATTCCGATGCTGAAGAATCCATTCCAGCTGCCTCTCCACCAGAGGAATTTTCCTTTGGGGAAACCTTACATGCCATGAGAGAACAATTCCAATGGCAGGGACAAGATTTCTCAGATTCAAGAAAAGGCTTAGGACTTTTCTGCACTTACCACAACATAGGCCCTTAGCTATACCTCCTGTTCTGCCTGTTGTGGACGATGCATTTAATGATGTCTGCACTGCTCCTGATTCCTTACCTCCAGCCCCTGCCAAACCAGATAGATTTTACAGGGTGCCAGACACTCATCACCACCTATACAAGGCCCCACTTGCAGACCCCGAAACTATATCCCAGGGGCCTAAGGCAGTAGCCTCGACCACAGCAAAAAACCCTATCCCCTCTGAAAGGGAATCCAGGTCCTTAGAGATGGGGAAAAAGTTTACACCTCTGCTACTCTCTCAGCTAGAGCTTTAAACTGTCAGTTTCACATGATACAATACCAAGAGTTTATGCTTGATCAGTTAACTCAAAAACTGTCCTCTGATGAATCTTTAGATAAGAAATATGTATTAGAAATGGTGAATAACATCCAACAGGTTAGTAACCATTCCTTAAAATGTGGCTATGATGCACTGGAGGCTTCATTTAGATCAGCCATGACTGGCACAGTGATAAGAAGGCATGCATGGTTGAAAGAACAGGTCTTACGGATCATGTTAAAGCAAAGCTATTAGATGCTCCTATGGATAAGGCCAGTCTATTTGGGGAACCTGCCCAGCAGGTAATGAAGAAAATGGAAGAAAAGGCAAAATCTGTACAAACAGTTAAAGATTTCTTACAGGTTCAGCCCCAAGGTTTAGCAGGAACTGGCCTGCTGAAAATTGGTCCTTTCCTGACTCCACAAGATCCCAAAGGGGCAGGAATAGACGCTCTAGGGACAGAAATCAATCCAGAGGAGGTGCCTACAGAGGAAGACAGTGGCAAGGCAATAACCGAGGCACAGACACAACCACTGCCACTGCAACAGGACAATCACAGTGACTTGGCTCTGACTCCGCCTACCAGGGAGCAAATAGCAGCACCATTAGGCGGAAAGTTAGCCTTATTCTTGAAAAATTGGCACTATATCACAAAAGACAAGTGGATTTTGCAAACCATAGACCAAGGCTACGGTTCCACTTCCACACCTTACCAGTAAAAGAGGAATGCCAAACCTGCCTCCAAATCAAAAATAGAAGCTCTGCAGCAGATAGCGGAATTAACCAAGATGAGAGCTGTGGAAAGAGTACCAATAACAGAACAGGGCAAAGGATTCTACTCCAGACTCTTCCTAGTGCCAAGAAAAGAAAAACTGGAGACCTATTCTCGACCTGTCCATCTTAAACACATACATCATTGTCCCAAAATTCAAAATGCTGACCCTACAGCAACTTCTTCCCATGCTGGGCAAGGAGTGTTGGCTGGTAACTCTAGATCTCAAGGAGGCATACCTGCACGTCCCCATTCGACCAAATTGCAGAAGATACCTCAGATTTCTTGCAGGATCAGAGCATTATCAATTCTCAGCATTGCCCTTTGGCTTATCTACTGCCCAGAGTATTCACAAAATGCCTGGCATCAGTAATCGCTCACTGCAGAGTACAGGGAATCCAAATTTATCCATACCTGGACGACTGCCTGTTACAAGCAGACAACAAAAGCAAGCTGACAACAGATTTACAAAGGGTCATTTACTTGCTACAAGCCCTGGGATACACAGTCAATTTACAAAAGTCAAGGCTGATACCATCCCAAACAAGAACATTCTTGGGCGCGGAATTGGACACAGTAAAACAAATGGCATTCCTAACTGCAGAAAAACAAAAAGAACTCCCTCTTTACTTCTTGGCATTAACAAAGCAAAACAAACTAACAGCAAGAAAAGTTCTGCAGGCCTTGGGCTTCATGGCATCATGCATAATCTTGGTCCCACATGCCAGACTGCATATGAGAAAGCTACAGTGGTACCTAAAGAATTTATGGTCTCAACACAGGCACAGCTTAGAAACAGAAATACCACTAATCCCATGCCTAAAACAGGAGTTCCTATGGTGGGCTCAAGCATGCCAGTCAAACCCAGGCTTACCCTTCCACAACTTTCGAGCAAGCCAAACCATCACAACGGATGCCTCAGACCTAGGATGGGGGGCGCACATGCTGGACAAATGCATACAAGGACTGTGGACTCAGGACCAGCTGCACCTGCACATAAACCAAAAAGAAATGCTGGCAGTAAAACTGGCAATCCAAAAATTCAGACCATTCCTCAAAGAAGGCCATTTGATGATAAGGACAGACAACACCACAGTCATGTGGTACATCAACAAACAGGGAGGCACTCATTCATACCCCCTATGCAGAATGACTTTGGACCTCTGGAATCTGGCTCTCAGCTACAACAGCCAGTTACAGGCAATATTTGTACCGGGAAAAGAGAACACCCTAGCAGACATGTTAAGCAGAACCACCTCGGATGCTCACGAATGGATGCTACACCCGGACATCTTCAAGACCATCACAAAGAAATGGGGAATGCCACAAATAGATCTATTCGCCTCCCCACTCAATCACCAGCTCAAAAAATTCTGCACAAGGACATTCCACCCACTTGCATGGAAGGTGGACTCTCTATCCTTCAGCTGGAAAGGCCTGACAGCATATGCATTTCCACCTCTTCCCTTGATGCACAAGGTACTACTGAAAATCAAGAGGAGCGTCCAAGGATAATCCTGATAGCTCGAACTGGCCAAGACAACACTGGTACCCATTGCTGAGGAGCATGTCTCGGGAGAAAATGTGGTCAATACCCTGATGCCTTTGATGTTAACTCAGAACAACTACAACATCATGCATCCAAACCTAAAAACCTTGCAACTGACTGCCTGGAACATCACATAGCAGCAACTAACCCAGACCTTTCCCAAAGGGTTAAAGACATTATCCTTGAAGCCCGCAGACCTTCAACAAGAAGGAACTATGCAGGAAAATGGAAAAGGTTTGTCATTTGGAGTACTGAAAGAGGAAAAGATGTGTCGAACATAGATATTGCTAACATTCTGGAGTACTTGGCAGAGCTTCTACATACAGGCCTGTCCTATTCCTCCATCAAGATACATGCATCAGCTATTTCAGCAGAATACAGCTTTGATCCACCTGTCTTTTCACATCCTCTACTCAGGCAGTTCCTCAGAGGGATCAAGAATGTAAAACCTCCTAGGAAACCACCATTACCAGCATGGGACTTGAACTTTGTGCTAGAAAAGTTGACACTCCCTCCGTTTGAACCAGCAGCAACAGCAGATCTACAACACCTGTCATGGAAAACTGCTTTCCTACTGGCAATTACCTCAGCAAGGAGAGTTTCAGAACTACAGGCCTTAATGGCAGTGCAACCCTTCCTAATCTTCCATCAAGATAGGGTGTCCATGAGAACTGATCCTACATTTATGCCTAAGGTGGTATCCAGAGTGTCTTTAAACCAGGCAATCCACCTACCTACCTTCTTTCCCAATCCACAAAACAGAGGGGAAAGAATGCTGCATACCTTGGATGTACATAGACAGTTACGCTACTACCTGGACAGAACCAAAAGTAACAGAAAAACTGACCAGCTTTTAGTAGCTTATGCAACAGGAAGGGAAGGAAAAGCAATTTCCAAACAGACAATCTCCAAGTGGATAGGAAATTGCATAAGATTCTGTTACTCCTACCATGGAAAACCAATTCCACAGAACATAAGGCCTCATTCTACAAGGGCTACAGCCACTACCACAGCTTTCTTACGAGGAGTGGCAACCAAGGACATTATTGAGGTGGCTACTTGGACCTCCGTGCATACATTTGCCAAGCATTATAATTTACCTCTATACTCTAGATCCTGAGCAGGGTTTGCCACTGCTGTACTGCAAGGGATCCTAACTACACCATAATTGTTCTTCCTCCTCCCCTAGTTTGGCTATGGTATTCTACCCATTTGTTATGACTGCAGATGCATCCATGAAGGACATAGTACAGTTTTGTACCTACCATAAATGTAGATGTCCGAACTGGATAGCATCTGCAGTCAGGATTACCCTCCCTCCTTCCCTCTGTGGTACTCCTAGGGTATTTACCCTCCTAATAGCTAGCTGGGGGGGGGGGTCTCTTATGGTGTATTTGTTTGTATATATGTACATACATGCTTATTTTTTGTGTTTGCCTTCTACTTTTTTGGAAACATTGGCATTTATCCAAAATTTAGCCTTCCAAGAGGGCAACTGGCATCTGGGGCAAGAAACACTGAGGAAAATGGCGTCGGCTGATGCCTTTATACCCGAAGACCAGCAGAGATGACGTCGGGTGAAGTGCGACATCAGCCGAAGCCTGACCCAGACTTTGGAATCCGGCCGACCGAAGGGCTGCCTGACGACAGGACAACCCATTTGTTATGACTGCAGATACTATCCAGTTCGGACATCTACATTTATGGTAGGTACAAAACTGTACTTTATACAGCTATCAACATGAGCTTAAACATTAGTTTTGTTCCTGAAGTATGGAGCACAACTGTTGTGACAGTATTTCACAAAGGTAGACACATAGTCAGATACACACACGTACAGAATTATCCTTAAACAGTATGTAGTAACCACAAATGAACTTTACATGGCTCTAAAATGGTTCTGAAAAAATAAAATCCTACATTCAAGACTGCTATAGCCCCATAGCACTTCCATTGTCTCTTTCTTTCTGCCTTGACCAGTCAAAAAATGTAATATATCTCTCTTAATTGGCTGATCGACTTCATGAGTCCTAATCTGTAACTGCAGCCTAGCAAATCTCTGTAAATGCTGTCTATATGAATCAAAATTTTTAGCAAAGTCAGCATTGCAACTAAAGAATTAGTCACCTTAAACTTCCAAGGCTTGCAATGAAAGTTAGATAATTTAGAATCTACAACAATGATTTTACTGCATGATACCTCTCATGTCTTATTAAATATTGTGAAACTACTCAAAGTATTTTTATTCTAGCAGTAGTACAAAGGTGAGTGACAATCTAAAGCAAGAACATTAAAAATCAGTATTTTTAGTGAATTATCTCATTGCTTTTGTAAGAAATGCTTCATTATCATTAACAGTGTCAAATGATAGATGTTGCAAGCCCTTATCTGCTGACAGATCCCATGTTTTTAGTTTCAGCGTTTAGTGTTTGAAACTGCCGAATGTTTTGTCACTTAAAACATACCACAGGAAGATTAATATTTTACGCATACTCTGCTGTGTATCTGACTAAAATGTCCATGCAAACAATGGGCTACTTTCAGACACAAGTAACTAATAGCTGTAATGCACACAAAGCAAGTTTAAGCTGCCAACAATTTTCTGCACAGCCGGAGTTCGGTAACAGTTAATATGAATAATATGAGAACAGACCACCAAATGCAAAGAATGAAACATGACCATCTGTGTATGTGCACATATGTTCCACTGTATTTCAGCATTATTTATTAGTATGCTGATAAACTGATTACTACAGACATTGATGTTGCTGTGACAACACTACAAATATGTAATCTAGAAACATAACTATTCTTATATCTTATATTTCAGCCTTCTAAATATTGTTAATGTAAGGATAACAGCATGAAATTAAGATTACGTCAGTTTCAATTCTTGCAGATAATCTGTCACTTATGTCCCATGTTCAGAAAATTGTAGTCTGTTTAATTGGGTTAATGTCATTATGCAGTAAAATATATCAAATGAGTAAATACAATTCATAAGGCCTATGATTTTCTGTCTGTTTTTTCTTCTGTTAGCAGATAAGATGGCAGTACAATAATTCTGAAAAAAAATAAATATGAAACCATGAAACCTTTTTATTTATTTATATTTTTCCTAGACATTTCATGGCTACTAGCATCATGCAAAGTGAGGTATTCTGTGCAGTCTCAAAATGTTCCTGGATTCAAAACTACAGAATATATACTATGCAGATCTGTACAATCTGAAAATGTGCAGCAGAAAATCACCCATCGTGCATCTGTTCTGTTGCAGTCCTGGATTCTGTAACAAATTGCTTTTGGCCCACTGATCCTCATTACTTAGTTGCCTGAAATAATTTTCTACATGCTGTTTCTAATATTCTATATACAAAGTAATCACATTTATTTCATGACTGACTAGTAATTTCTGCAGGTTATATCCCATGGAATATTTTATATCCATTCTTCTATGCATCTTATTCTGCTTGGGATCTGTAAACTATCTCAATTTGTCATCTAAGATGTAATCATTGTTAGTTCTATTTTAATGTATGCCACTCATATGTATTTAGAAACTGTTGAATTTTATGTTTAGTTTCTGCTGCACAACAGTTTGGAAATTATATTGTTAAATCTTATTTACTATTTTGTGCAAATTCATGTGGTGCTTTTCTCCCCGGGTCTCTGCTGAAAGGGGCTTTGTCCAGTCAAATCCTCCCAGTAAACAAATGTAAATAAGTGATAAATAAATAAGTCATTTATCAGCAGCCCATTCTTATTTGCACAACAAACACCCCCCCCCCCCACACACACACACACCTAGATTAGAAAATCCTTTCACTCCTTTTGCCATACAAATCAGTGACATTTATCATAAAACTAAGGCCTGAAGCAACTTCCAGTACCTCAATATTCAGAGATTATGTGAAGGCTAATCTACTAAAACTGGGTGATGACCTTAATAAATTAAAAAGTCACTTTCATCTTGATGACCCCCACTGCTTATGCGGTGTCCTTTCCTACCAAATGCTATGCACATGTAACTAGCTGCATAGACTCATCTGTCCCAAGCATAAATAAATAAAACTCCAAAGTGAAAAATAAACTCATATAGTGGAACCCTAATATAAATGGGGTCTATAATAAACAAAGAAATCATTGCATGTAAAAATAAATTTTAGTCTCAATATGCCCAAAACACTTTTTAAAAATTAAACAAGGAACTCTTGATCCTGATATCAACCAAAGTAAGATACGTGGTAAAAATTACCTTCCAGACAGGCAAGGAGGGCACTAGATAGTCCAGCAAATATGGCTGTTTAAACCCAAGGCTCTGGACAGAGCCTACAGAAATTTGAATACAAATAGGTTCATAGGTTCATAGGTTTATACTAGGCTATCTGCCCTAAGGCATTTATAAGCCTAGCCCAGAGTTTTTGTGGCTTACGCCACCCCTTATGTTAAAAAATACTGTGCCCATTAGTTTGTTGTGCCTCTGTCCAGCAGTGACACAGAGATGATTCCCGGGGTAAACCTACGATCTCCCATCCACCGGTCAAGATTTCTCTTGAACAGAGCCAACGAGGCGCTCTGCCTCACATGGACCGGGATTTTATTCCACAACATAGGGAGTCTCTGGGTGACAAATCTATCCCTCCAGCATGTCCTATTTATATCCGTGCTAAGGTTTAAGTCACTTGCTCTAGTGGATCTGGTAGATTTGGATTTTTTGAGGTGGAGCATGTCCATTAATTCCGGGTTGGACATGGCCTTGTATGTCAGGCACAGGTCACCTCTGAGCAGGCGGTATGCGACTGAATAGAGCTGGAGTTTCTTCAGTCTGGCAGCATATGACAGATTTTGGAGTCCCTTTATCCTTTTGGTGAGGAACTTTTGGGGTCTCTCCAATTGCTGCAGGTGTCAGGTGAGATACATCCCGAATGGGGCATTGTACTCGATCATTGGTCTGATAAGTGAAGAGTACAGGGGAACAATGACCTCACTTGATCTGGATGTGAATCCCTTCATGATCAGGTGGGCAATGTAGAAGGTTTTTCTAACCACTTTAGCAATGTGAGTGTCAAAGAAAGGCCACTGTCAACCTGGGTCCCCAGGTCCCTGATAACCTCTTCTGTGCTTAGTGGATTGCCACCTATATGGTAGCTTGGGGTTACCTTGTTTTTCTCGAAGGGTATGACTATACATTTTTTGGCATTTAACTTCAGGCCATGGCTCTGGCACCAGCTATCAGTTTCTGTGAGACCCCTCTGAAGGATATCTGTGTCCGATGTACTTTCCACTATGGCTCCCAGTTTGCAGTCATCTGCAAACTTTGTCAGCCATAGTCCTCCTATGTTAGCCTGTACTTCTAAGAAGTAGATGCCGAACAACAGGGGGCCAAGGACTGAGCCCTGTGGGACACCACTTGTGACCGGCTTGGAGTCTGACATGGTGCCAGCTACTCTAACCCTGTGGGTTCTGTCCTTTAGCCAGTTTGCAACCCATCTTGTGACATATGGGTTTACATTTAAGCTGGTAAGTTTCTCTATAATACCCGAGTGGGGTATTGTGTCGAAAGCCTTTGCAAGGTCAAGGTAGGCTGTATGGACTGCCTTTCCCTCATCAATGGCCTTGGTGACTGTTTCAAAGAAGTCAACCAAGTTCAAAAGGCATGATCTGCCCTTGACAAAGCCAAACTGGGTCGGGTCCAATGTCTGCAAGTTCCCTATGTCTTTGTTTATGACTTCCATTATGATCCTCTCCATAGCTTTGCAGACCAGGCTTGTTAAGCTTATGGGGCGGTAATTACCAGGGTCTGTAGAGGCACCACCTTTGTGGAGTGGGACCACAGTTGCTGTACGCCACTCCTTGGGCACGTATCCTGTGGTAAGGCTAAGATTAAACAGCTGCCTTATGTGCGGGTTTAGTTCCTCATTGAGTTCGTGTAGCGCACAGCCCGGGACACCATCCGGTCCCATTGATGCTGTGTTTTTAGCTTTAGAGAGAGCAGCTTTCACCTGCGCATTGGAGATGTCTGGGAGGCTGCACTCCACTGGGATAGTTATCTCTCCTTTTGGGGGGAGAGGGGGGTGAAGTTTGCACTGAACCTGTCTGCCAGTATGTTGGCAATGTCTGTGGGTTCAGTGATTTTTGTATCATTTTGGATTAATTCTGAGCATATCTGGGAGTTTCCACCCAGGTTTCTAACATAGCTGAAGAAGGCCTTATGATTGTCTTTTGAATCTATGGCAATTTTTCTCTCAAAGTTGGCCTTGGATGATTTTATGAGTGCTCGTATTTTTTTATTAATAATGATCAAAGGTGTCTTCTCTTTTATGGATTTTGCTCTATCATGTAACAGCTTTCTCCTCTTATTGTAAAGTTTGTTTATGGCTGGGGTCCACCAGACTGGACGTTTGCCCTTGGTGGAAAGAGTCTTGGTTTTATTAGGGATTGCCTGATCCATGCAGTCCTGGAGGTGTTAAGTAGAAGGCATTTGTAAGGGCTTCCGCAGCTTGGGTTGTGGTTTCCACTGGCTCAGGGGCCTTGAAGGATACCACACCAGTCTTGAGTAGTGTGAAGTTTGCTTTAGTGAAGTTCTTCACTGTGGTTTTTGTTTGGGGTGGGGGCGGGATGTGGATATCCAGTGAGATTAGTTTATGATCTCATCTCACCAATGAGGATATACTTCGGTGTGGAGCATTTTGTCCCCATGTTTGTGATGATGAGATCTAGTATATTTTCTCCTCTTGTGTGTGCGGTGACTAGTTGTTCCATGGCATTTGAATTTATGAACTCCAGGAACCTTTGGGCTAGAAAGTTTGGGCTTGAGTAATGTTCCCAGTCTATATTCGGGTAGTTGAAGTCACCCAATATAATGGTGTTTGGAGATACATTTATACCCTCCAGTGTCTTCAGGAAGGCTGTGTGGGGTTCCTGAGTTTGAGAGGGTGGCCTGTAGCATGCTACAAATTGTAGAGCAGTTTTGCCTATGGTTAATTGCACCTGGATGGTTTCTGATGCTTCGTGCGTTGCCTCCAACCTGGAGGTGTGGGTATCCTTGATGAATATGGATACACCTCCTTTTGTGGTGTGGTCCGGGTTTTGGGGCGGAGCATGATATGAGGTAAAACCTGATAGTGCCGGGGTGCTCTCAGGAGCCTTGAACCAGGTTTCAGTCACAGCACAGACATCGATGTTCTCCATACTGAGAAGGGCCTCGAGTGCGTGCATTTTGAGATTTAGACTTCTGGCATTGAGCAGCATTACCCTTAGTTTCTTCCCATTTTTGTTTTCTAGGGTGGTAGGTTTAGAATTTGAGCCTTGCCTAAAAAAGGCACTATGGCGGTGGCAAGAGCCTTAGCCAATATCCGAAATCCCAGGGGTGAGAGGTGCAAGCCGTCCCTTGTGAAGCAGCGTGGCTTGTCAAACATGTCATCCCAGGCAGACAGACACTGGATACCCTTTGAATGACACCAGAAATTAAGCCAATTGTTAAAGCTGATCATCTTGTCTCTATGTTGTGGCATCATTCTTGGTGAAGGAAGGATGCTGCTCAGGGTCAGGGTCATACCTGCCTGGGCTACATAATCAGAGAGCTCCTCTATGTCCCTTTTCATGTAGTCCAGGGAGGTACGTCTCAGGTCGTTCACACCAGCATGGACAATGACTGTGTCATATTTGTACTTGCTGTGGAGTGACCCGAGTGCTTATGTTATGTGGCAGATTCTAGCGCCCGATAGGCAGCTTACTGTGACCCTCTCCTTGTTCAGCCTGGTGAGTGGGACATCAGTGTGTCTGACTATGGAGTCACCTATGACAAGTATGTTTGGTGTTGTATTTGGCCTTAAGGGCTGTGACTGCTTTGCACACTGAAATAGTATTCCCAGGAAGACAAAGTATCCTAGAATTAAAGATGAGTGAACAGTAACAAATGAGGAACAAATGACTGCCTTTAAAGTTGCAAATAAGGTGGAGCAACTATATATAAGTAATCACAGTTGGCCAGGATGAGAGCTTCTTGAAACAAACAATGGAATAGCAACAAATAGAAGTGGTAAGGCTACAAGGGAAGTTTCAAGATCTGGGGGGAGATAAAGCAGCAATTAAGGATGAGCTGCAGGAGCAGATTCACAGAATATAGAAACTAACATAAATAATAAAAAGTCGGGATGAAAAGATGGCTAATCTTGAAAATCGTTCAACAAGGAATAACATCAAAATAATTGAAATACAACAGATAGTAAGCAACAGTGAAACAGAGCAATTTATAATGCAGATATTACATGAGAGACTTGTGAGACCAGAAAATCAAGAAACACTAACAGAGAGCTACAAAGAATGGGGCGGCTTTAAGCAGCAATAGAAAGCAGAGACAGCCATGGTTTGATATGTTTTCATTCTGGGAATGTCTATAAAGCGGGTAGACGATTAATCAAAAATAGTTTATAAGAGAAAGAAAGCTATACTGGAGGTATTATATTTATTTATTTATTTAACATTTGTTTGCCAGGATAGCCCGACTGGACAACAAGTGTCCATTTTCAGCAGAGTCCTGGGAAAAAAAAGTTTACAAAAAGAAGAAAAATTTACAAAAGAGCCAATAAAGAATAGAAGCATACAGATTGTAGACTTTACAGCCGTTAGTATACAGTAAGAGGCTATTCCTCCTTTTGGTTGAAAATACAAGTGTACAAAATATACAATGAGAGTGGATAAGAACCTGGTAGAACATTGCAATATATTTCACAACTGAATAAGAGTATATAAATATTTAAGTTTCCATATATGCATTCAAGCAAATATACATGTAAGAGCATATACACATACATATATTTATATATATATATATATATATATATATATATATATATATATATATATATATATATATATATATATATATATATATATATATATATATATATATATATATATATATATATATATATATATACATATATATATATATATATATATATATATATATATATATATATATATATATATATATATATATATATATATATATATATATATATATATATATATATATATATATATATATATATATATATATACACACACACACACACACACACACACACACACACACACACACACACACACACACACACACACACACACACACACACACATATACACACAAGTACTTACATTCATATATAGGCTATTGCTCACACATGGATAGGTATAGTTAGATGGTATTGTTTGTGTTGTCCAGGACAGATGGGTTGTAGAAATATTCATAGATGAGGCTTCAGGGGGTCAATTACAGTTGCATAGATGGTTGGTGAAGAGGTATGTTTTAAGAAGGCTTTTGAAGGAGGGTGTGGAGTTTTGTAGTCTGAGGTCAGGGGGAAGGTTGTCCAATATTTTTGCTATTTCATGTGCAAATAGTGATTCTCCGGAGTTGTTTTTGCATGTGATGGTTTCGATTAAGGCTTTGTTGGGGGACCCAAGTTGTCTGTTTGAATTGTAGAAGTGCAGCATGCCAGTCAGCTCAAGGGTTTTCTTGGAATAGTACAGAATTAGATGAGCTAGGCTGAGTTGATGATACCTTAATAGGTTTGGAAAGTCAAGCCAGTGCAAGGGTTGTAGGGAAAGGCAGTAGTGGGATCGTGATATGGCATTGGTAGCAAATCTAGTGATTTTGTTGTAACAGATGGAAAGTTTATTAAGGTCAGTTTTGTAAAGATTAGTTAGAATTGGGGATGCATAAAGTAAAGTAGATAGGAGGTGGGTCCTGGCTATTCCAATTCAAGATTCGGTTGTTAGATAACTTTTACAGTGATAGAGGGAACCTAGATTTTTCTGGACTTTAGTGATGGTTGTTGATATGTGCTTTGTGAATTTGAGTTGCTGGTCAATGGTAACTCCTAGGAGTTTAGCCTCAGTGACAGGAGTGATTTTGGTTTTGCTGGCAGAAAATATAGAGAAGGTAAGGTTGCTCATTTTAGTAGAGTGGAATAGCACTAGCTGTGTTTTCTTGGGATTTAGTATGAGTTGTGAGTTGTTAAGCCAGTTCTCTATTTCAGAATGATTAAATAAATTTAGAGTGAATGAAATAGCTGCATGGTTGAAATACCCTGCAATTCTGGATGTATAGTAGGAAGGGTAATTCTTCAGGTTACACAATATGGACGATGTTCAAAAGTTTAAACAAAGGTACCACAGACAGCTAAACAACCCAAGCAGTAAAAATCTGAATCATTTGCAAGACATGGACTGGGAGCAACCTTAGACACAAGAGAGGTTCCACAGAGAGACACTGGGAGTTCATACAATGTCAGGTGCTATAAACCCCTGCAGGTAAGAAGACAAGAACAGGACGTACAGAAGGATCACATGTCAGAAAAAGTGGAGCAAGAAATAAACAAATCACTAAGAAAACAGCAAGGAGATGAGAAAAGAAACAAGATGGTGGAAGGAAAACTTGTGGAAGAGATATAATAAAGGGACAGAAAAATAAGTAGCCTCTCCCAAGGGAGATTTAGGCACAAAATCAGAGAAAGAAGGAGAACTAGAGAAAGACAAAGGTGAGTTCTATGGAGATGGAAGAATGGTGTGTCACATGGTTTGAATGACTCAGACTTGAAATGGACAAATGAGAGAGCTATGCAAGCTAGATAGAAGCATTTATGATGAATGGCAGAGTCAAAGAGGTGGAACAGGAATACAGAAAAACTGAAAGTGACTACAGAAAGAAAGAAGAAATAAGTAAGTGGAAGACATAGACACTAAAAGTTAGATGACTGTGGACAGAGCAGGAAGAATGTATTAAATGAAATATTTTCTTACCTTATGAAACACACCCCAGGGGACAAAACATCAAAACTTTGCAAACAATGGACTGAACTAAATCAATTCCTGGGGCAATGATGGGTAATGCAGTCAAGGAGTCAAAGAGGAAAGCCTCCAAAAACTAGACAATGTTCAAAAAAAGGTTAAGAGATACTCACCACAGAGGAGGCAAAAGACTTATACATTGCTTAGGAGAATTTTTGCAAGGATAATGATACTGCCAATAATCATAAACTTACTCTGCAACAAACAGACTCTAGATACAAAAGGTTACAGCAAATGCAAAAAGACATAGAGGACTTGATCAGTAAACGCAAGGTAAAAATGCGAATGCATGGGGGGAGGCTGGGGGTTCTCACACATCCCAGCATATGCGTTGACATGACCTCATTCACTGGATAGAAAGGTGAGAAGGAGGTTAAACAGAAAAAGAGTAAGGGAGAGGAAGACATGACGAAGCTTACTAAATAATATGAATAAAATGGCACTAAAACAGCTGAGATTCATGAAACGGGTTGAAGGGAACCTCAAAACTATGGGGAAAAGAAAGGTGGGGGGCAAATATAGGGAAGAAAAAATTAAGACATCTGGAGGCAAAGTGGAGTGGCTCAGCAGCAAGAGTTGATATGCTGAGAAAAGAATGATGGTGAAAGATTTAAAACAATGGAGGAACTAATACCAAAATACAGAGGTGGAGCTACTTGGTACTCAGGGACATCTAGAAAAAGAAAACAGAGAGGGTAACAGTAAAAAGGAACAGGCTGAAAGGGAGGGTGAAATGAGAGAAGATGGCATCTTGGAGGAAATAAGGCTAGGAATGCAAACAATTAAACAGATTAATGAAACATTAAGGGAAAGAAAGGACATTTTTGAAGAAGAGCGAGAGAATGAGAAAGTATCTGGGAAGAGAGGAAGAATGGAAAGGACCTGCAAAATACTGACAGAAGATAATTCAGGTAGTGAGCCACATGCAGAAAGTAAACAGAGCAGGTGTTCAAAGCCTGAGAATACTACATAGATGGTATCTTACCGTGAGATTGGTAAAGGTAGGCTGAAAGGATAAGAGTAGATGGAGCTGTTAGGAGAAAGGGTCAGGAATTATGTACATATTCTGGGAATATGGGTGGGGAGAAAAAAGGTTGGAAGCAGGCACAGATGATTCTAGTAGACTTATTTCAAAGGAAGCAGAGCATACTTGGGAATTCTATATATGGGACATAAACAAAGAGAAAAGCATATGGAGAGAAAGAGAAATAAACATTATCAGACAGCTGAGTACTGATGTTAAAACCATCACCACTCAAAATTGGAAAGGGACAAAAGAATACAGAGCAAGAATTACACGTGAAGATCTTAGACATGGGACAAAGATGGCAGAAACTGACCAGAATGAGGAAATGAAGGGGGGGGGGTAAAACGAAAAGACAATGGAAGGAGGACTTGAAATATTACAAGAGTAAAAGTCATACCAGGTGGAAGGAGAAAGTGAACCCAAAGGGAAACCTAAGGGGAGGGAGAATAAGGATAGTGTAGGAAATGAAGTAGCCAACTGTTAATGAGATGTCATGCGCTATGCATGAGGATTGTACATGAGTGTAATATAGTGGATGGAGTTAACTTAAACTGTTAAATGAAAGCTCTGGTTTTAGGCTATGTCTGATGAAAAAGATAAGATAGAACGTAAACCAAAGAACAAATATGAAACTTGTAAAAAATGCCCACGGAGGCAAGGGCTCACCCAAAAGATGCTTTATTCCAACAAAAAATTCACAACCTTCACCACAGCTGACCTAGGTTTCTTATTTTTTTATATTTATTTATATTACATTTTAAATGAACCATCTTTTTCAATTTCAATTTTAATATGGCATGTACGTGTTTATTACTATTTCACTTTTATTTTAGAGTTTAACTTATTCATAAATTGATTAATTAGTTAATTATTTAATAAATGTATTAATTGAGATTGTTGTATTTATAGGCTGCCTTTTTCACCACACTCTGATGAAGTCATACAGACGAAACCTAGGTCAGCTGTGGTGAAGGTTGTGAATTTTTTGTTGGAATAAAGCATCTTTTGGGTGAGCCCTTGCCTCCGTGGACATTTTTTATAAGATAGAATGTAGTTAAGGATGGTGATAACATGCACCATGCATGAGGATTGCACTACTACAGAGGTAATATTGAAATGTCTTTTGTACAATAAAGTTTGATCATATAAAAAACACTACAGAAAAAAATATCTACCCAGGCAAAGAATAGAGGTGTGCCTTTATTTTTTTCATTTGTGTCATTAGAATTATATAAACAGGGCCATTACTTTGAGAGCACTTTACATAGGAAGAAACCTTTGTTAACAATTATCTACACTTCAACAGCAACCACCCAGTTTACGTGAGAATGAACATACCTGGGGGCAAATTATTATAATTTCCAGGCTTGTGTCATATAACAGTACATTTCTGGAAAATAGAGATTTGATAGCAGAGTCACTGAAGGATGGAGGTCACCAACTACAGGATTTTCAAAATTCAGCCAAAAAAAATAATAGTCGGACTAACAAATATCCCCCTATTTTAAAGAAGGAGCTGATTACAAAGATCCCAATAGATAAAAACCATGGTGAAGCTCACTGCCTTGAGATGACGTTTGACAGCAGTATTATTAAAAATATTATTAATGACAGCTGAAAAGTAATATTAAGTAGTTCAGAACTAAAGATGATAGCTGGGACTCAACCTACTTTTGTGTATAAAAGAGGTTTAAATTTAAAAGATTTATTACTAGTTGACAACACTAAATATGAATTACCACACATTGATAAATGCTGGCAGACTTATAAATGTGGTACATGTTCTGCCTGTAGATTTATGCATGAAGGACCCCGATTTGAATGTATCCATTTGGATACAACTCTAGCTACTAGAATGTATTATACATGCAACTCATATGGGGTCATGTACATATCTTTATGTTCTGACTGTTCTGCTTTTCTTATATGGGAATGACAAAAAGAACATTTATAAGACATATAAAGGAGCATATTTATGCTACAAAAAATAAAAACTCTAACAATGCACTTTTATATGTATACCAAAGTGTGTATTGTGTCCAAAGCATTTTATTTTTCTGAATTAGATCATGAGCCATTAGGCATCAGAGGAGGATACTTTAAAACAGATTTGAAAATAGGGAAACCACATAGTCCACAAGCTAATACATTTCCTGGACTCAATGATAGTATGAAAATCAAGTGTGAGTTTTAAGAACAGAAAACTATATTTATTGTGTTTTTATAAACATTACATGTTTTTAATAATTTTAAATGAGGATCATGGAATCTCAGTCATGAATCTGTTATTTAAGGAATGTTCGTTCTTAATTTGGTATTCTGAAGAATTCTGGTGTAATACAACAGTGCAAAAGTGCTAAATAAATATTTTTGTCAGACAGCATCTTTTTTTTTTTTTTTTTTTTTGGACCTTCATCAGTTTATTTCACTAACATGGCTGATAACAGCCATTCAGTGCTTTCTGGTCTAACATTACATAGTATTCCTAACAGACAGTATGTGATATTTCACCAGCTAAATCAAATTTTAATAGGTGTGCAATCTTCTATTAATGATTTACCTCAACAAATTCAAGACTTCTTATCTCAGGATCCTTTCACTAACCAAATCAATGAAGCTAAGTCCGAAAAGAGTGATACTATTTTGGTTCCTGAAGGTACAGCAAATAATCCTATTAAACTTGAGGATGAAAACTAAAATTTAAGTAATGACTCTTGCTATCAGCTTAAAAATGTTTTAAAGAAAACCAATAATCCTTTTGGCTGTCTTGTTTCACACCAAACTGATAAACATACATCAGGTTTTAGCAACTTTGACTATAGAGATCTTCTTAAAATAACTTGAAAAGAAACATAAAAATCAAACACTGGTGAATAATCTTTTATACTTAGAGCAGTGCAGTATTTCATGTGTTGTTCCTAATGAATTATGGTTCTTTAAGTTTCCCAATAAAATTACCAACAACAATCCATTTTACAAAGACCTTACAGACTTGTTTTAATTTTTTGGTTTGGAGCTGCTTAAAATGTTAATTAAAACAATGAATTTGTGATTAAAAAACTCAATGATGACTTTAATAAATTAAAAACTTCACTTACAGAACCAAGTACTTTTAGCACTTTTGGTGTTGAATATGAAGGTGTTCATTTTAATGGGTTGAGTGGCCAAAACCATCATTTCAGGAAAAGAGAAGAAATTTGCAAGGGGTGATACAGCTTGTGCTGATGATAAAGCCTGCCCTCTCCCATCCTGGGCATCTGTTTTATGAACCTTATTAGGAGATGATAACCATTCATCATCAGAAGATGTTACTACTTTTTAATCAAAAAAACACAACCATTCAGCGCCAAGTCAATCACCTCACATTGCACAGCAACAATAAATAGGCCATTTAAATTCCCCATTAAATATTTTGATAACAGTGAATGAAATTCGGACTCAATTCAGTACTTAATGGACAATCATCAATTCAATCAGAGGAGTAATAAAGTAACAGGGAGAGTGAGAGGAAGAGGCAGGATGCATGGAAGAAATTAATAAATAGATAATTTGGTAAGAAATGGATTTTCAATCTTACCAGAGAATTCTTTACAGATACTCAAGTGAATCTGCTATCAAAAGACTTTTTTCACTCCTAGTGAAAGGGCAGATGTAGCAAAAGTTTTAATGGAGCTTAGGCTCTTTACTAGGAAACTCAACCTTGAATATTTTTGCCCAGTATTTCAGGTACTAATCTATCTTTGAGAAAAAAACACTTCCTTTAATCCCTCTTTTAATTCTACTGTACCCACCATCCAAAATCTATGTGAAAATGACATTCAGACAGTTTTTGACCAGAAAATAACAAAATCTTTTTACAATTTGACCACAGACGAAAGAAAAGCACTGAATGAATTTACAAGTAAATATAATTTAAGATTCGTGAAAGTTGAGACGGGAGGAGGATCAGTCATAATGTATAAACATGATTATGTTAATGCTATTTGTTGTTGTTGTCAGACCAGTGGTGCAAAGGCAAGACATCCCTTTGTGCCACCGGAGTCCAGAGTTCAGGAACCGACTTGAGCCACCAGTAGCACTGACCAGAGATATGATGAAGCAGTCTACAGAAAGCTCTCCTCTCCAAGGGGGAGGATTTGGGGAATCCTGATACCTCTGTGACCACTGGTGAAGATCAGGAACCCAACAAGTCAACTACTCACATAACCAGAGAAAGAGTGCATATATTGTTCAACCTTGGAAAATAGCTAATGAGCACAAAAGAAGGTTCACATCATCCAGGCACAGCCAAGGGTCATATAGAAACCACCATGAAATATTCTGAGGTAAAATAAAGTACTTTATTTTAAAATGTTGCACGCTTTCATCTCACAAAGTCAAGACATCATCAGAACTGCTGTGCCTGGATGATGTGAACATTCTTTTGCTGTTATTAATGTCATTTAAATCATTTCACTAGTTACTCCCTAAGGAAGGAGTTTTTACTGACAACTGTAAGGATGATGGCTGTAACATCCATGCACACAACTCACCAGAGAATGTCCTCTTCCTCAGCACTACAAGAGAGAACCACTGAGGTGATCATCTGAAGAAGCTGATGGACCTAGTTGGTGAAGGATTATGCCAGGGGTACTCAGAAGGAGCAATAGAGGCTCCAGGGGTTGGACAGGTATGGAAACCATGAAAACAGCTAAAGAACTGTATGTCAACATGTTAGAAGGGAATAAAAAACAGTGATATTTCTGCATTTAAGTATTATAAAAAACACATATTTTATTTGTTCAAACAGATAATTGACCAGATCCCAACACATTTCATGATTTGGGCAAGGTATTTACTTGATTCTGTAAAACTTCTGTTTACAATTTTGGCAAATGGTCTTTTCAATTATTCATTTAATCTTTGCAAATGAGCAGGTTTATAGGACTTAATGGGTGGGTCTCCAGACGCCCATAATTACAAAAAAAACTCATTGTTACTTTCCCAGACTCTAGGGCAAGTATAAATTGGCAGAACACACCTGTCAAGTCTGATATGCTGCTTTTGAAACTATATTACAGATGTTAAAGACTTGCAGCCACTCTGATAAAATGAGATGCAGAAAAAGGTAACCTGCAACTCAAGCACTTTCAATGTCACACCATATGGTAAGTTTATCAATGAGTATCACTGTACCAAGTGTATATGTACCTTCTCTGGCCCCTTCATTTATTTATTTATTTATTACACTTTGATGACTGGGTTAGTCCCAAAAGACCAATGATTTCTTTTCAAAGGGACTTGAGGTGACATTAGTACTGACTAGGAGAAAGTTCTCCAGAGCACCAGGAAACTTTCTGTACTATGTTTGATAACTGTTTTCACATCCACCCAAGCTACTACAAACTCCAGCAGATTGGAAGTTGGTTTAACATCTCATCCAAATGCATGAGAGAAGCAGCCCCCTTATGCCATTCTGCAGTGTCAGTACTGAAAAATGAATCCATGTTGCTGGCCTTCTTATCTACCAGTCACAAAGAGAGGTTGAGCTACTAAACATAGAGGGTTTAGAAGGATATAGCTGCATGTATAAGACATAAATATCTTTCTTTTTTCATTTACTTTGTAAGTCCTAAGGTGCTGCTATTGCAAGACTGTACTACAGTTTACTTATATACACATATTATCAAATACCATCCATTGGTTTATAATGTATTGATCTTTAATGTTAAAAAGAGGTGTGACTGCAAGAGATAGTGAGAAATTCCAGCTTTTGTCTGACTTTCAGAACTGATACGGTCAGAGCAACAACTTTACTCTGCTTACTTTAGTATTTACTTGTATAGTGTTTGTGTGATTCTTCTCACAGAGTTTATTTAAGTTCTGTTTGAATTCTTTGGTAACTGATTTTGATTTCTTTTTTTTTATATTGTTTTATTTATTTGAATCTGAATATAGATTCCTCTAATGAGTATGTCATTAACGATTTGCTAAACACAAATATCTTGTACAGTCTAATAAATGTTAAGTACGTATATTAAAAGGCAACACCTGTTAACACTGATGATCTGTGTTTCTCATGTCAAAAGTTGGATGATTTGCTTACCATTATTGGTAGTAAATCTTGACTTACTGATGACAATTGCACTTTTACAATTGGCACGGCTTGGAGTACTGTTGTTACATATGTTAATGACTGGACTGGTGAGAAAAATAATGTTAGACAGAGCAAATAGAGCACATTTAGAAAAGGATGTGTCTATTGTCTGTAAAGATCAATCAACCTTATGAAACCAGATGATGCCCCTGACAAGTTTGGAATTCTGGAAACAAGTATTCAGCAATCTGAGAATTTGTTTGAGAGTGTTTGGAAGGAAATTAGAAACAGAGGAAGGAAGAAGTTCACAACAAATGTTGTGTCTTTCGGCTTTTCCCGGTTAGGGGTCGCCACAACGGAACTCCGGTCCACTAATGATTGGCAGTAGATTTTTATGTGCCGAGTTGCCAGCTCTGATGCACAACCTTCAACGAAGGTAAGCTCATTCATGCATGTCTCCAGACAGAAGACGCTATAGCTGAGAATCGAACGGAACAACGTCTTACTGCCAGGCAACAGCGCTACAAATAACAAAGAAAAAAAGAAAGTGATAAATGTCCATAAAGTAAAGAGAACACATACTAAAAAGGATGCTTTGTTATATAACATGCAGATTAAAGGGAAGAATAACCTTTTTTCTATCGGAAAACCTTCAGTTTACATAAAAAAGGCAGCATTTTTCCAAAACAGAAAGTAAAAAAAAGAGGCAAGGAGCAGGTGAAAATGAATAAATCAAAACTGAACATGGAAGGATTGAAGAACATTACTATAAGAAAAAAAAAAGATTAGAAAGATAGATGTTGACAGCATGGCTCAAGCTGTGGATGTACAAAGCTAGCTGTATGAGAATTGCACACAATGAAAACAGTGGACTTAATAAGACTAATGGTGATAAAGATCATTCCTTTATAACGGTTGACAGAGCAGATAATCAGATCTGTCAGAACTTTGTTTTTTTTCTTTTTTTTGTAATTGGAGATTCAATTATTAGAGAAAGTGATACTATCAGAAAAGATAACAATTGTTGGAGTGTAAAGAACACCAAAGTGAAGTGCTGATGACCTAGAGGAATTCATACATTTCTAGAATGAAACACAGGAGGGAAGAATATTAGTAGCTAGAGACTTACATTTACCAGAAACTGGTTGGAATAATATTGATTCAACAACATTAGTAAGCAAATTATTCACAATGTATGTTCAGGAACAACAGTTGATACAGATTGTAAAAAAAACTACCATGGAAAGTAACATACTAGACAGGATTCAATAATGCATATACCATTCTGACTCAACAAACAACACATACATAACTCATATCTTCTTCCTCCTAATTTTAGTTTTTCTACTGATATTCTTGCAGCTTTAAATACTGACAGGGATTCATAAATGTTACCACAAAATGTAGACTACACGTACACTTAGTGTAATCTTTCTGAGTGACCAGAAAGCACAAAAAAATGTGAAAAGAATGTACCTGAATGCATATCATGTGCACTTAGTGTAGGCTTTATTGAATCTGGCCCAATATTGTTAGTGTTCCTAAAGAAATTAATGTTACTTCAAGCCAGGTTTTGCCAACTTTGATGTGCTGTGATCATGGGGTTATAAAGGTTAATTTGTTGCTAGATAATTCGGCTAAAATGAAATCTAAACCAATGCACAGAAGATTAATTACAAATTATATGGAAGCAAAACAGTCACTATGTAAAATGAATTGCAGTGATGTGTTCAGAGAAAAATCTGCCAAAGGAATATGAAAAGCTTTGAAAGAGAAATTATTTGAGTGCAAAAAAATTAAAAAAAAATGTTTAACATCAGGACCTAGGCATACAGTATCAGAGGGATATAGTTCCACAAGAAGAAGATACCTGATTATGGTGAGACACAAAAAATATACGAAATAGAAAGGTCAAACTACAGCCTCGAAAACTGAAATAAACAAGCTAGAAAAAACAAATTAAGCTTTGTGTGATACAAGATCAAGAAAATTTTGAACAAAATGTATATAAAGATATAGAGCATAATAGAAAATCATTTTATAGGTATAATATATGGAAGGAGTAAAGGCATATAAATTGATAAATTGTGTATAGATTCCAAACTTTATTCTCAGACACAACAGATTATAGATATATTTAGAAAATCTTATGCAAAATAATTTGGGTCCACAGAGGGGGTGATAAGTTGCTCTAGTGATATCCAGGTAACCTCAGATACTAGAATCAAATTAGATGATATTGAAAAAGAACTATGCAAACTGGATCCAAACAAAGCACAGGGAGGACTTGGAATTAGTAATAATGACCTAAGAACATTTCAGCAAGAACTATTATAGTACCATTATGTCATTATTTACTTAGTTATATAAATATGGGGAGATTCCTCAAGATTTGAGACATGCGTTTATTAAAACTATCTTTAAGAAAAGGGGGAGTAGGACAACCCCAGAATCATATAGACCCTTAACTGTACTTTCATGTTGTGGAAAAATAATGGAGAAGGTAATATTGGATAAGTTATTGTCAGAACTGGAAAGTTTGGGACTTGAAACCATATATCAGCATGCATATGTTGAAAATAGATCTATTACCACCTGTAACATGATGTTCTATAACAATATAATAACAGCTATGAATGAACAATTGTGCTGTGATGTAATTTATATAGATTTAACTTCAGCATTTGACAGAATCATACATAAATCACTAATCAATACATTAGAAATACTAGGTATTGATGTACTTTTGGTATGATGAATAACTGTATGGCTTACAAATAGGACATGGCAAGTACCATACAGAAACTGGACAGATGAAATTCGTGGTTACAGTCAGGGTGTCCCACATGGCTCTGTCCTAGGCACCTACTTGTTTTGATTGTATCTTTCAAACCTATCTTGTTCATTAGAGGTGTTCTACAGTCTGTAAGCAGATGACTTGAAACTGGGTAAACTGATTACATGTGTCACAGATAGGGCATGTCTGCAAAAAAAACTTGACTAAATTGATTATTTGGGCACAGCGGGAATAATATGCTGATAAATACATCAAAAACTAAGCATATGAGATTTGTCAAATAAAAAATGAAAGGTGAATATTTAATATAGCACACAGTGATTGAAACTGTAGATTAATTTAAGGATCTAGGTATATGGGTAGATCCATCTCTGGTTATTTCTAATCATATCAACAAATTGGTTAATAATAGTTATAGAACTATAGGTTTTATAAAAAGATTTATAAAGTCTAGGAAATCAGAAATAATGAAGTCATAGTTTGTTAATAATATTAGACCCAAACTTTAGTATGGAATAACAACATGCAAACCTTATAAGAAAACAAGCAGGAATAAACTGGAAAGAGTATGGCACAAATATACCAAGGGCATCCATGGATATAAAAATTTAAGTTATTATGATAGACTAAAATATCTGAAATTGTACAGTGTCTCATATATATTTAAGGAGTGATCTTATTACTGTATATAGGGCATTTAGAGATAACTACCTCTGGGAATGTTTGGGGTTATCAATAAGTAGAAAATCATCAGTCAATCTATGTAGAAGATTCTGTAGGAATGACAAGTGTACTAATTGGTTTTCTGACCGAGTAGCTGATAACATGGAACAGACTACCAAATTATATTAAAGCAAGCACTAGTTTAGATATTTAAAAATAAACAGCCTGGACACTTATAAAGGAAAAAACTGTTTTGCTATATTGGCAGGCTAGAAAGGCATTAATGCCAGTGCTTGAAATATATGTATGTATATATGTATGCAGACTTATCTCTCAACCTCTTAGCACAAGAAATATTAACAAAAATAAAAATAATGGGGGTACAAAGGCCCAAAAATAGGGACAGGTTTAAAATATTGTTATTATAAATGGATAATGTTGCCTGAATACAGGTTTTGCATTACCATGCATTGTCAGTAGGATATGAAGTCTGGGACACACATGTCTGTCATTATTTAGTGACTTCAATTCTAAATAAATCGCCTGAAAACTACAACTTTTACAAGGAACAGTCCAAAAATATGAAATAGAAGTCTGGACATTCTGCAAAATTCTGGACAGTTGAGCAGTATGCATGCAGAGTGGAATAACAACAGATGAAAGATACAACTAAAAAAGGGGTTGTGATTGGTAAAATGGTTAAGGTGTTTACCTCACAGACACATGATATAGAGCTTGATTCTCACCTTTGAAAAGGAAATTCGCTAGACTTAAAATGGCCCACAAGGGCAATTAGTCATGTACTTACCTATGAACCTAGTTTTACTACATTTAATTCTGTGCACCAGGAAACCAATAATGGTAGATGTTTTTTCTGATTAAATATTTGTGTAAGCTGTGATAATTTCTGTCTGAAACAAACAGCTTATGCACCTATGAAGACTGGTAACCCTGGTAACTTGCATTGCATATTTGTATATTGAAGAACTGATCATAAATTAGAACTTCAACATTGCTGTTGCAGCCTTTAGTGAGCTCTATTGATGACCTCAGCTGCATGGTGCATGCAATCCTAAATCAGGTTTGAGGACAAAGTCCAGCTATGTGGTTTAGCTCTTACCTACCTTACTGACAGTACATTTCATCCAGCTATGATTTTCTTAATATATATGGCAACATTTTCTGTTCTTGCTTTACATTTATTTATGAGTTATGAATGTCAAGATACTATTGAGACAGTCCTCTGATCAATATGAAATGGTGATATTTCAATTGGGTTTATGCACATATTCAACTATCCTCTTCTAATACTCATAGAGATTTTAGTGGGTAAATTTGGATGAATTCTAAAGAACTTTCTGAGATGCTTCTCAAAAAGTTTGTAAGATAGGTTTTCCAGTGAGATTAGATATGTTACTTCTGAATGTTTATCTCAATGCCTCAGGACAGACCAGTGCACCTATCTGAAGGACACACAGAGAACACGCTTTATCATCAAGCACCTGACACCAATTTGAGCAATCAGAAATCAGATCATGTCCCCTTCGACTTCTTTTCTTGCAGTGGAGAGCACATTAATGGCCAACAAATGTGACTACAGTTTTTGCTCTCAAATCTATTGACTCCTTTCATGTTTCATGTTTCTGCTTTATGCCATGCCCCCTTTCAAATAAGATACCACCTTGTGGTTAGCAGTTTACCAGTTGGAAAAACCCTTGCTTCAAAAAGACATAATGCAAATACTTCATAAATAAGACTATCACATAAAATAAGGAACCCATCCTCACTTTTAAATCCCATTTGTAATCTCACACTTAATATTCTTAAATACAGTGCTACATTTACCTCTCCTGTTCTTCATACTTTAAAACTTTCCTTTCCAACCTGCTAACCACTTACCTTTACTCTTCTATCTGTGGACACAGATTTAAACACTCCTCCTCTTAACAAATCCCCATAGTTCCCTCCATTAACTCAATGCTATTTTAGCTATTAGCACAACCTACTGTCCCTAAAATGGGCCCAAAGAAAGTTGTGAAGAAACCAGCTAACAAGGATGTAAGGAAGTGCTGTAGGAGTCATAAAAATAGCTATTTGATTTATGAGCATAATGTTTTCAAGCAAGTTCATCCTGATACTGGGATATCTTCTAAAGCAATGAATATCACAAACTCTTTTGTAAATGATATTTTTGAGTGATTTGCAGGAGATGTTTCTCATTTTGCTCATTACAACAAGTTTAATACCCCCCAAGACTCTCAAATCTGTTACTCCTTTATCCTGTTTGAGACCATGTACCCCCATATAACTGCAGTCACATTTTAATTACATAAGATATTTCTCATTGGTCATAGACATGTTGTTTGTATAGTCCTGGAATGCACACTGCATAGTGTATACAGTGTAATGATACTGTAGTACTGCAAAGACTTGTATTCTGTTGAATTTGATTTGGAACCCTAGACTGAGACTGACAATGGTCCAGGGGGATTAATGCTCTGTCTCAGTCAACAAACAATCAAAAAACATCTAAACAAACAAGCAAATAAATAGTTTACATCATACATCTTACAGACAGCATATTAATACTCACTTTTCAGAAACACATCCTTTTTAACACTTTTATTAAAGCAATATATTTTGCAGACAAGTGATCATTCCACATACCTTGTACTCTCTTCTTTTGAGCCTTAATTATCCTACCAAAAAGCTTATGAAAGAAAGCACTTATTTATCTCAATGATCTTTTAAGAATAACCATATAGTCTTCTGAATAGAGACAAAGTGACAGCAATACATCTTCTCAGAGATTTCTTAACTTGGAAAATCTGGTGGCATAGAAGGATAAAGCTGTGACTACTGCCCAAGTGACCCAGGTTTGAGTAGTGGAATAGCTGGCTGATGGTGCTGCAGAAAGGATGGATGATGCTTATCTTGGGTCGGTAGAGGGGTTCACAGCTGGCAATGTCTGCTGCTCTAGTTTGTGGGTTGGATGCCCCAAAATATGGAAAACAGGAGTGATGTAGGGAGGGGCATTCACCAAGTTGGTGACAGTAACTCTTGTCCTGAATGTAAAGGAGGTACACATGTGTGGGCAAGAGAGGTCATGTGATGATGCAGCTATTCACTTTACCACCAAGGGATGAGAATTAGGGCCTTAATACAAAACATGGCATGGTCAGGATCTTGGCAAGAGTGCAAACATCCATGATGTCTAATTGGCTGGCTGCCTTATTGTACAAATTCCTGCCCTGGATATGAGGATGATCTTCAATGCCATGGATTGCGTGGACCCATGTACCATTCGGAAAACTAGATGGCTGGTGGGTACAGGAGAGCAAAAGGTAAAGGAAGCAATTATTTCTTTACTTAATAATAAAGCTTTTTATGAAGATCGGTTTAGTGATACCCATATAAATTTTACTAGGTGAATTGTCATGAACTTCACAACAGAAATGTAACTTCTGGTCTGTGTTATTTATTGTATTGTCAAATTGCTACTGGAAATGGGTACAGAATAGAAATGTAGCTATTGCTGTAAATTCTTGTATAACATATACTGTAATATAGGAGTTGCAGTCCTTTATAATATGCCAATCTGTACACCTAGCATTGCCTTTTACCATATATAAGCTTAGTATTGTGCTAATCTGGTTTCACAAAACTGTTTTGCTGTGAAGTGCTCTTAAATGCAACTAACTGTAAAGCATAACCCTTCTATATGGCCCAAGGCATCTTTCACTATATAACCTAAAAAGCACAGATTTTTGATGTACATCAAATTATTCTGTCCTTGTTGACAGCAACAGAAATTGCAACAACATCAGCATTCATGTTTGTTATAAACTGGTCTCCTTTCATCAGCGCTGCACACTACAGTTGCTTTTTAAGCCTAGTATAACATCTAATAACCTTAGAGTCAGTAATCAGAGAACATGATCCATCTTGTTCAGGTCCTTCTAAAGACTGACTAATTCTGTTAACAGCATCAGTTAGAAATGAATGCTGTCAGTTGAGCTCATAACAGCTGTGCTTATGTGTAATTATATTATCATGGTGCACATGATCAAAGTTATACTCTCAGTACACACTTATGTAAGAAAATACTGATGAAAGGCTGATGTGCTGTGATTATTTTTATTTATGTCTGAAGCACTGATCTATCACACATCACATTATCTTACTGTCAGCAGTCCTTTTTAATTTTACCACTTCGAGTGACATCACTTTTAGAGATGGGATGTCATCCTCTGTGAGTTCCTTTTTACAATATTATATTTACTGATTTACTGGCACTGTGGAGTTTATAGCCCAGAAAATGAGAATATAGAATCCCAATGTTCTCAAACAAAATAGCCAAATGATATTTTCGTTAAACAACGTAATCATTCAAATATAAAACGACAAAACTTCAGTCAGCCGATTATAGTTGCTAATAGCTGTATATTGAATTATGAGTACCAAATACATTAAAATAGTTAAGATTATCTCAAGCTAAAGAGTGAAAAATAACTGAAACTCATGACTGGAATGTAATAAATCATTTGTCTCTAATAATAAGCAACAACGTATAAATATATACTTTAATGGTGAAAACATAAATTATGTTTGGAGGTCCTATAAAGTAATTGTTTTATTGGACTGCATATCAGTGAACATGTGTGATGGTTAAGAATTAACCTTATTTCTATAGATTATAGAATATTTCTTCTAAGATGAGCATCTCCCCATGCTAGGCTGATATAAAAGGAAAGTGATTTAAATCATGTGTGTCATGTAAATATCCCAAAGCTTTATAAACCTAAACGTGCTGTAATGATTTAAATCATTACCACATTATTTTGCTACAGTCCAAAGACAAGAAGCCTTATTCCAAATATGAAAATGCTAGCATGCTGAGCTGCAAGAGGCAAAAGCATAATAGTTTTTTTACAAGCTTTTGTGCTGTAGTTGAACAATTGCCTCTGTAGCAGGTGAAACATGCCAGGATGTATATAAGTTGCAGCATGCTTTCAGTACAGGAAGTTTTTTTATTTGCCTTATAATAAACTCAACCTACTCATCGATGCTTGTTTGCACTAATAAAGCTTGATATTCTTAAAGTAAATGATCATGTACATGAATGTTTTAGCTATCTTCCTTGGTCACAGAAAACATGAGATGAATAATTCTCAGACGGCCGGCCAGGTTCCAAAAGAGTTGCTGTCAGTGTATATCTGCCCAGATTCCAAAAGACTTGTTTTTAGTGTAAGTGAATTACTTCAGTGCAAGACCTATCTATAAACAGGCTTAAACCAGGGGTCATATTCCAAAAGACCTGCTCTCAGTGTACATGGTCACTTACACTAAGATCAGGTCTTTTGGCATCATGCCTATTATTTTTGAAAGTTGAAGAATTAGTTAAAATGATAAGTTTATAACTATCAGTTCTGAAGACAGTATGGCAGTTAACATTTTTGGATCAAATGTTGTTGACTCCACTGCAAAGGAATAACTTCAGTGAACAACCTCTTTGCTGTATTTGGACTCACCCTGAAAATCCCTGGAAAGTAGGTCTGGAGAAGAAGAAACCAAGTAAAGTTTTCTTTGGTCACTGTGCTTAGTACTGAAGGCCAAACTGACACACGAAAAAGTCATCAGGCTTATTACACATAAAAGTGAGGTGCACAGCATCAATAATTTAAATATTGAGGCATCCACATGGTTTGATATGAGGTTCACATGTTCATAGATTCTTGCTAAGCATATAGCCAAAGATGGCCATCAAGAAGCACAGCCAAATTACATAATATTGATGGGAGGCTAACAATGTCCTCCATGAAGTACATTTTCACCACATATCCATTATGAAAATTTGCAGTCATCCATCCAGTCCTCCAGACTGGTTTAGAGGTTACTAGGCAAGTACTCTGCATGATAGGAAAGTCATAGGTAACTGTCATGCCACCTTATGTTGCTGATGTGGTGGTATAAGTTGATATCTCTAGAACAGGTAGTTTTTTTACCACTGATTCTGTTTACATGAAGGAGTGCAAACACTGCTGGGTCATTCACAGCTTAGACAAATAAAGAGAGACAGTCTTCCAGGAGTCATCTGACACTAAATGGAGGAACAGGGATTTTACTCTGTCAGAACAGCTAATATGACTGACACTTGAGATCTTTTTAGTGAGGGAACAGTGAGGTCTCAAGCTGGTTTAGGTTCATAGCAAGTTACATGAAACAGGGTGCATTATATTCAATGATGGGCCTAGTAAATGATGAATATAGTGGGTCTAAAACTTCTTTAGACTTTGAATAGGAGCTACAAAGGATAAGTTGTGCAAGGTAGAAAGATTTTTTTCAACCACTACATAGGCATAGTAGTCAAAGAACAGTCAGCAATCAATGTGCATAACAAAGTCCCTGATGACTATGACAAATTTAAGTGAAATGTTTTATATATTTAGACATGTGAGAGACACACTTATATATACAAATTGGAAGCCACGCACTGTCCAGCCAAGATAGGAATAGCCAGTCAAGAGGAGAATGTCAACACTTGCATCACACCTCGTGGAACACATAGCCCTTCAGAACACACACCAGCACTGCCTTCACATAAAAACACAAACTTCACATCCACCTTCACAGAGGCTCTCAATAAATATCTACCCAAACAGCAGAGACCTCCAAGGCAGAAATGCACTTGACCACCACAACATAACACTAATCATGAGACGCATAACTCTCCTAAACAGTGTGCCACTCAACCAAAGCCCCTAAGGCAAAACAGCATGCCCAACACACTAGTCATAGGTGACTCGATAGTGAGGCACACTGATGTCCCACTCACTAGGTTGAATAAGGAGAAAGTAACAGTCAGCTGCCTGTCAGGTGCCAGCATTCGCTACATAATGCACGCACTCAGGTCCCTCAACAACAGGTACAAATATGACTCATTGTACATGTGGGTGTAAATGACCTGAGATGTACCTCCCTGGACTACATGAAAAGAGACATGGAGGAGCTCTTGGATTATGTAGCCCAGGTGGGTATTACCCTAGCCCTGAGCAGCATCCAATCATCACCCAGAATGATACCACACCCCCTGGGCTTCCAGATACTGGCCAAGGCTCTTGCCACCCCTATAGTGCCTTTTTAGGTGGTGTTCCAAAGACCAAATTACCACTGTAACAGCTACAAACAAATACAATCTGAGGGTCATGCTGCCCAATAGTCTAAATCTTAAAATGCACTCGCTCAAAGCACTCTTTAAAATGGAGAACATCAACATTTGTGCTGTAACAGAGACCAAGTTCAAAGCAGCAAAAAGCACCTCTGCACTACCAGGCTATAACTCATTCCACACCTTTCTGCCCCAGAACTTGGACCGAAGCTCCAAAGGTGGTGGTGTTTCCATATTCATAAAGGATGCACACCTCTCCAGACTGGTAGCCCAACATAATGCATCAGAGATACTTCAGGTGCAGCTAACATTGAGTAAGACAGTGATTCAGGTTGTAGCCTGCTATAGGTCCCCAACCATGTCCCAAGACTCACACTTCACATTCCTAAGCACCCTGGAGAATATTAGGGTCCAACCTAACACTCTCATAATGGGCAACTTCAACTACCCCTCCATTAACCGGGAAAACTACTCATGTACCAATACACTTGCCCAATGTTTCCTGGAATTCATTAATTCCAATGCCCTGGACCAGCTCGTTCTTACTCCCACTAGAGGTAGCAACATCCTTGATCTGGTCATTACTAACATGGGCAACCATTGCTCTACACCAATAGTCAACTCCTCCCTGGTTAGATCCGACCACAGACAAATCACATCCATCCCATCCCCCACCCCCTGTAAAGGTAGCCACCTTGAAAAACTTCTCCAAAGCTAGCTTTGGGCTCCTAAAAACAGAGGTAGCTAATATCATGACACCCACGTAAATAGAGAATAGTTGCATGACCACCAAATCATCACTGTATGAACACGCACACAAATGCATGGATCTCACCATACCCAATAGAACCAAGACCCTCTCCTCCAAAAAAAGGAAGCCAATCTGGTGGTCCCCTGCCATAAACAAACTCTACAACATAAGGAGGAAATTGATGCAGAATAAGGTGAGATCCCAAGACTGGAAAAACTCCCTTATCAGCCTCAACAAAAAGTTGAGATCCCTCATCAAATCCTCTAAAGCTAGCTATGAAAACAGAATTGCAGCAGATAGTAAAGACAAGCACAAGGCCTTCTATAATTATGTAAAGAATCTCCATGGCAATACCCAGATTTGCTCTGAGTTACTGCACAATGGTACCTCCTATAGCGAGCCAACAGATATTGCCAATATACTGGCTGACAGATTCAGTGCCAACTTTTCCCCTCTCTTCTCCCCAAAGGACCAATCGCAATACCTGTAGCTTGCAAGGCACCCAGTATTACTGCTGCACAGGTTAAAACAGCACTGTCCAAGGCCAAAAATACAGCTTCTATGGGACCTGACAATATCCCTGGCTGTGTTCTACATGAACTACAGAGTGAACTGGCACCTCTGCTGTGTGCCCTGTTCAATCACAGCCTCACCTCAGGCTTTGTCCCTACCAAATGATGCACTGCTACAGTCATCCCTCTCCACAAAGGAGGAATGACTACAGACCCTGGAAGCTATTGCCCCATTAGCCTGACGAGTCTGATATGCAAAACTATGGAATGCATCATTATGGATCTAATAAACAAGGATATAGGGAATCTCCAAACTCTGCATACCACACAGTTTGGTTTGTGAAGAGTAGATCATGCCTGCTGAACTTGGTCGACTTCTTTGAGTCAGTCACCAGAGCTGTGAATGAAGGCAAGGTGATTCATACAGCCTACCTTGATCTGGCCAAGGCCTTTAATACCATTCCCCACATAGGAATCAAAGAAAAACTCACTAAGCTAGGCATCGACCCCTATATCACTAGTTAGGTTGCAAACTGGCTCACAGATAGAACCAAGTCAGACTGCCAACCAGCAATGAGTGGAGTCCCACAGCATTCGGTCCTGGGTCCACTCCTGTTTGGTATCTACTTCTCTGAAGTTCAGACCAACATGAAGGGACTCTGGATGACAAAGTTTGCAGACGATTGCAAGTTGGGAGCCATTATTAACTCCCCAAGTGATGTTGTTGACTTTCTACAGAAAGGCCTCACTGAGACCAACGACTGGTGTCAGAACCATGGTCTTAATCTCAATGCCAAAAAATGTGTTGTCATCCCCTTTGGGAAAAACTCAGTTCCCATGAATTACCACATCGATGGTAGTCCACTGAACACAGAAGGCGTTTAAGAGATCTGTGAACACAGGTTGACAGCAACCTCTCTTTTGACCACCACATTGCCACTGTAGTCAGAAAGTCCTTCTATGTGGCACATCTCATTGCAAAGGGTTTTGCATTCAGGAGGAAAGAGGTCATTGTTTCCCTCTACTCTTCCCTCATTAGACCAATCATCAAGTACCATGCCCCATTTGGCATGTACCTCACTAGACACCTGCAACAACTGGAGAGGCTGCAAAAATACCTCACAAAGAGGATCCTAGGCCTTAAACACTTGTCCTATATGGACATACTCAAAAAAAACTCCAACTATTCTCTGTCTCATGTCACCTACTTAGAGGCGATATCTGCTTGACTTACAAAGCGATGTCTGACCCAGCTTTGTTAGAAATGGTCCATCTAAAGAAATCCCAGTCCCTGCGCACCACACACTCCAGAGACCTCAATCTCATTACCACAATCAACAGTACATGCTGGAGGGACAGGTTTATAACCCAGAGACTGCCCATGCTATGAAATAGACTTCCCATACATGTCAAACAGAGCACCTCACTGGCCCTCTTCAAGAGAAATCTTAATGAGTGGATGGGAAATAGAAAATTCAGCCCAGGGATCACTCCAGTGGCTCTACTTGACAGAGGCACTGGGAACTAAGGTCATGTGGCATGATGCCAGGGTAATTATATGGGCTAGGCTTGTAAAGACTCCAGGAACATTAGCCTAGTACACACCTATGAACCTATAAACATATGGTAAGCACTAGTGATCCCAGATTTACCAAAAGAAAGTAAGCTGCATTTTTTGTTATTGGGAGTAAGCCCATGACTATTACATCAAGCACTAATCTGGTTAATGAAAGGTATTGTCACCAGCAACCAGAATGTATGGAAAAATAATCTTCTGGACTTGCTGAAGTACATCTTTTTCTGCTCTTAGACAAGCCATTTCTATTGCTGTAGTGTTACCTGAAACAATTTGTACATTGGAAAGGTAATTTATCCCAATATTTTGGTTGAAAACTTGTCTGAGCTCAAGTAAGTCAGAGTTTCTGGAACAGGTAAGCATCAACTATATGGAAACATGAGTACTGTTTTATTTGTGTTTGTCTTTGCAAGAGTTGTGTAATATTTAAAGAGCCATGCTGAAAACTGTACACATGAATGCTCTGAATGTAAGTAGCAGATATTGGTATCTATCATTAGCTTATGTGCTTATTGTAAATCAGATTTCATTTTATAAAAAAAAATTAGATTTAATTTGGCATCAGTAAAATGGCTATAATTGGTGGCTGGGGGCAGTTTGTGGATGTCAGTGACTGGCTCCACTTTTTTGAAATATTCATAAGTCCAGTGATGACAAGTGCATCAAAAGATTGGACAGGTTTTCTAAAATGTACCACAGAATATCAAAATCCTAGTGGATTCTAGAGGCCCCAGAATAACACAACTGTGTCTACCAGCAAAGCACCGAGATATTTAACAGAAGCTGTAAGCCCTCCAACAAATATTCTGGTTGGTCCTTACTTGTACTATTTGTTTTTAAAAATGTCCCTTAATTTCTTGGCTCATGAAAAAAATGCCCTCATCCCAAGAAGACTTCCTATGGACAACCAAGATTTAGAATTAATTGCCAGAACAGAAATTCCCTTTAATGCTCATCTCTCCTTATGACTGCATGATTATAAATTTATATTTTAGACTACCTGCATGTAAGAGGACAGCAAGGTAGAGGCTTGTTTTTATTTGTTTTAACATACAGTGAGACAAATACATTTGCAATACAAAAGTTACTTTCCAAGGCAGATGTAATCAGCATCACCTCTCTTTATGTCAAGGGTTAACAAGGTTAAAATATAAACAGTCTGAACTTTGAACTGCTGTGGAAAGTAATGAATGTGCATTTGTGTTGCAACTGCAGGTTTATAATTTAAATAACTTCCCTTAGTGATGCAATCTACCTATGTAGGTGTTTCATTACTGCTCTGTTTGATGTACAGACTTGGGTAAGCATCATATAAAACCACCAGCACCTAAATCTATGCCATGCATAAATATTTGTAATAACCATTCAGAAAGCATTCAGTACTGCAGCATTTAGTTTGTGTTTTGTTACTAATATCTTCTAATTTTGTTGATTGCACACCTTTGCTTACTATTTTTGCAGAGGGTTTAGATGAAATGCAAATCTTAATGTCAATTTGCTAATTATCTTTCCTTATGTTTGTACCTGCTGACTTCTCAAGGACAACTGCAGTTGTAGCCACTAGTAGCACTGACTGGAATCACAAAAAATAAACTATCCCATATGACACTGCCTTGGACACAGAAGCATTATATTTTCTGACCTTTTTTTCTTTCTGTGAAATCAATTAATTATAAGTGCCTTTTCTGCAGCAACTGCCTGATGTCATTATGTAACAGCAATGTGGTGTGGAATGTCACACCTCTAACAGCCTGCCCATTTTGCATTCCAGAGCATTTTCCGAAAAAATAAACTTAAAAAATCATAAGATAAACACATGTAAATATTTTGTGAACAATATAAGCTATTAAAATTGTACCATTAGCAATGTTATCAGGAAGAAGAATTTCTTACAGTGACAACGGTCAGTGCAGTCATATTCTTTTCTATATATACTGGAATATATTATAATGCATAAAAACCCCACATTATATATTTTTTCTAAATCTTCTCAAACAAATTTGCATATCTTGAAAAAAACTATACAATCTAGACATATATTGCTACAACATTTTTGCTAACCAGACATAAGCTTTCACATAATAACAAGAAATCCCTGTAAGTGCATGTTTATTGAGATATTTACAGAAATATGAAACCACATGCTTAACTGTATAATTAGGAATATAGATAATACTTGATATCTCTCAAACTGTTAAACTTACAGTGCAAATATCAAATACAGTTTTCTTCAACAACATTTAAGGTTTCACCTTATGTCAGGCAACAGTTTGTATGTCACTTGGTTTTTGAACTATTAAGTACATATGGAAATATTGCTTATTTTCATAATTACTAACAAACAACTAGCAATAGTTCCAGTAGGGTGATATAAACCAACATTTTCAGTGAATTGCCCCGTCTCCCACCTTGGTGTTTCACATCACACACGTCATTAAAATGTGGGTTTCTCGGTTATGAAAATATGAACATAAATATGAAAATATAAATAAGCGGCAAAAGAGTAATTTTTCCACTACAGGACATCCTAAACTAACAATATTGGTGTCATTTTGTTAAAAAAATCCTTGCCCTTTCTAATTCTATTGCTATCTGCTAAAAAGCCAGACCCCAAAAATTTCTGGACGCCGTAAGGAGGTACGGGTGTGAACTGGAAGTACACAAAACGTGTTGTAGGCTCGATGAAATCAAACCCAAAATAGTAATACTACTCCTAAACCATCACTTCATATCCTGCCCGTAAACAATTTCACTACTTCGGCTGCACTGCCAGACAAGTAACATACATCACAAAAAAAAAATCATCTTGTTTCTTAGGCCTGTGAGATTACAGGGACAGGTAGAAACACAGGTAGGCAATTAAAAAGTAGCAACATCTCCGTAAATGAAATCCTGTACGTCATCTGTGTCGTGACGCAGCTTGGTCTAAAAAATCCGAATAACTGATGACATTTCAAACTTGCTTATGGAAAAACTGATAAACAAGGAAGGAACAAAATAGTTTCCTGAATATAAGTCCCACCCAACCTTAATAGTGATACTTCTCAGAATCTGCCGCCATTTACTACAAACATAGCTGTGCACAAGTTGTCAGGCAGAATAGTTCTGACACTCCACATCCATCTCCAAAACTACAGCTGATCCTTTCATTACTCAACAGAAAAAGTACTCATGTTATACTAAGGCTCGCATGCAGTGACGTGCTTGCTTTAATCGACTGGTACACTTCTTCGAAGTATTGATGTCCAGTTTTTTACCACCCTGCTCCACTTTCCCTCACTAACCAGCACTACCAACAAAAACTTGTGTTTAAATCCGTGAATTTGCCGAAACTAGAGACATCTACAGGCCCATATAAAAACAAAAGCCACTGCTTAATAAACCACATATTTTTTAATAATACATCTGTTGTCTCTTCAAATATCTGCCTGCTCTTCTGAATACGTATGCCTTAAACAATTTAGACAGCGATTTACTCTGCTGTTTGCTCTGAAAGTACATGGTTGTTTCAGCAGTTCCTTTTGATACCAATTTCCAAAGATCGGGTTCCATTGTGTTTGGAAAAGTGTAGCTTTGGGAAGGTTAAATAACAAATGATACTGTCACTGAAAGTACTATTTTGATTCCAAAATCGTACAGATAGTGGTAGGCAAGGAGAGTGGGTGCGGCTCTTCGGGGAGGAGATAAACATCCAATCGGAGGTAAGTATTCAAGTGGGCGGGGTCATTCCATTCTCCACTTTCCTCCAATCATAGACGAGCTCAAAACTCTCTTGGCTCTTAAGCTTTTAAAGGCACTAGAAAGCGCTCGTACTGCCATTAGCAACTTGCTGTTCAGCCCGGAATTCTTCTTCTTCTTCTTTTATACCGGCACAACTGTCACTCGTCATAACTAACTACACTATGGCCGAAAACGGGACTACAGAGAATGGACAGCCGCTGAAAAAAATGCCTCCCCTCCCTCACCCTATCAAAAATCTTGAAGTCAAGTACACTAAGGTAAGCACACTTAGCCATCCAGGAGAACTGCACCTACCTGTTGCTCTGTGCACCTGCTGTGGATTTATTGGTTACAGCTCAGGGCGAGTAATGTGCTGTCACCTGAAACGGGAACGTTTTAAAAATGAAAAGTTCAACACAATATAGGAAGAAATCAAATTTCAAGCAGATTTTGTTTCTATAGGAAGACATTCTGCAAATATCAATTACGAAAATCTAAAAAAAAATACAGTCTCTAATTACTTTTAAATTAAAGGGTGAAATTGGTAGCCTGCATGAAAAGAAGAGTTCAGTTATTTCAGCATTTAACATGTTATTGCTGTTTCCTTCCATGCTCCCGTCTGTGCCTGTAGGTAAGGCTATCCATTCTGTTTAGCAACTCCAGAAGTTTGTAAATAAAGGTTAAACACATGTAGTACTCTGAAACTCCAACAACCTGCATGTTTTAATGAAAATGTTCAGGTAACCTAATAATAATTTGTGTCTACGTTTACTGACCAGGAAAACTGATGGCTTGCATTATCAAGTATCTTGGGTTTAAAACACTTGCAAGTGAGATATAACAAGAAATAGAAAGACAGCAAGGAAACGGGGGATGTAGGATTGTCTTTCTGTGATTACTTTGTTTCAGTTTAGTGATGTGCTTTTTTTATCTATTGGTTTCTTATTGCATACCTCTCAACCTCTTAGAGCAAGAACTCTGGACAAAACCATAAATAAAAGTCTGACAAAGGCCCAAAAATAGGGGCATTTGTTAAAATATTGCTCTCACAAAATTTCAAAAGTTTATAGAATAGCAGGTTTTGCATTAGTATGGATTTTCTGAAGGATATGAAGTCTGAAACTCAAATATCTGTCATTATTTTCCATCTTCAGTGTTTAATGATTTGCCACTAATTTGCCGGAAAACCACAATTTTATAAATAACGAACCAAAAATATGAGGCCAAAATCTGGATATTCTGCGGAAATCTGTACAGCTGAGAGGTATGTTTTATTGTACAGTATGATGTGTACTGATTAAAACGTGTACATAGGATCCAGTGTATTAGGTGAAGTGGCACAAAGTTGACTTGGTGAGAGGAAAGGTGTGCAGTGATAAAACTGGAAGGAAAAGCATTAGAAATAAGTCGATGATTTGATTTCTCATATATTCAGTCTTGTTACTTTATTGCTGAAAGCTGACTTGAGAAGAATAAATAATGAAACAGTGATCTTGAAAGCCTGTGGTGATTTATTTACTTTTAACTTTGACTCTATTTCTGTGCTTCACATATCTGTAGTAGATGTCTGTCCATAATTTGTTTTGTAAATGCAATAACTAAATAAACGAATTACAGTGGGTGCAACCTCTAATGTTCTTGACCGGATAACATTGTTTAAGTGCATATTGCCGGTAGATTGATTTTTACAAAATCAATTATTTTACACAGACTTGAAATTCTGCTGTTTTTTTGACATAATTTGTGTTTGCAGAATACAATTTCGATTTCCTTTCATGTGATTAATCTGAGTGTGTCTGGGGCTGTACAGCAAGAAGCAACATAGGGAATGAGATACAACGTGGGCCATGAATCAAACATTTCAAATGTCTAGATTTTTGCCTTTTATTTGTGATCTGTCCCTCGTAAAATTTGTGGTTTTGTAGAAAATTGCTGAGGATTGAAGTCGGTAAATAATTACATATATTTGAGTTTCAAATTTCATATCATTCAGAAAATGTAAGCTAACACGAATCCTTTTATTCTAGCAACTTTGCTAAGCTTATAAGATTAGTATTTAAAATCTGCCCCTATTGGGGGACCTTTGTCCCTCTATTATATTAGGCTTTGCCCAGATTTTTTCCATAAAGATATTGCCACAAAGTACAGGAACATATTATTTTGCATGGCTCCGTCCACTGACAGTAGCGCGAGTGATGGAAGACAAAGTTTAAGCACCGCACAGGTGCGATGTACAGCCGGCTGCAACAAGATACACAGTGATTAATTATGATACTTCATCGTGGTTATGACTACTAGTACCAAGTAGGACCTAGGCATATGAATGCATGTGGGGAAAGCTAAAATGGCTCTCTGATGTCTAAGCAGTCAGTCATTCGAGTGTCTTAGTAAGAGTATTACAGCATACATCTATTCTGGAAAATAAAATCATTGCTGGCAAGATTATTCATACTAAATTGTATTCATATCTGTGTATTTGTACTATTTATGCATACTATCGTGCATACATCTCAACCTCTCACTGCAAGAAATGTAGACAAAGCCTAAAATAATGAGAGGAATGCCCCAAAATTGGAACAGGTTTTAAATGCTTCTTATAAACTAAAAGTTAGTAGAATAACAAGACTTGTGTTAGCATTTATTTCCTCAATTATATGAAGAATATGAAGTCTGAAACTAAAATGTATGTCATTATATAGTAACGTCAGCCTTTCAGGGATTTACCAGAAAACAACCAACTTTATAAGAAACAAACCAGAAATATAAAGGACAGAGCTGGACATTCTATGAGAATCTGGATAGTTGAGAGGTATGCTATCTTATTTTCCTGCAAAAGGATCTCAATAGTAATATATTTAGGTATTCTGGAGCTAAATAAAGTAGGAGCAATCCGCTTTAAAACTTGTAGAATTATTTTTGTTGTGTCTATGTCTGTTTTAAGACCCTTCCCCATCAATTTATCACAAAACATTGTGTGTTTTAAAACTCTTAATGTCTCTCTCTCTCTCTCTCTCTATATATATATATATATATATATATATAGATAGATACAGATATAGATAAATAGATATAGCTCTAGGTATATAGATACATATATTGTGTGTGTGTATATATATATATATATATATATATATATATATATGTGTATATATATATATATATATATATATATATATATATATATATATATATATATGTGTATATATATATATATATATATATATATATATATATGTGTGTGTATATATATATATATATATATATATATATATATATATATATATATGTATATATATATATGTATATGTATATATATGTATATGTATATATATGTATATGTATATATGTATATGTATATATATATATATATATATATATATATATATATATATATATATATAGGAGGACATGCAGACTGTATATATATATATATGTATATATAAATCAGATTTGCTTAAGGTAGGAAGTATAGCTAGGCTATTCCTGTGAATAACATCCTAAACATGCATCTGATCTGTCTAAAAGCAGATGTTAGCATCTTCTTCATCAATTCAAATGTTGAATAAAGTAAGTTAAAGACAGATAAAAAAATATGCTCTGGAATACATCTTTCTTTCTACAAGCAGCAGAAATGACAATTATATTAAGAAAAAATATCTCTCACCACTCTCAGTCACTTTACCTCACCACCTGCTGAGATATGTGTATTAGTTTGTCACATCTCAGAACCATTTTCTCAATCCTGATCTTTTTGTTTGAACATTTTCTTCCCCAGTCATTGTTTCTTTTAAGGAAGCCAGATAACAGCAAACATCTGAATGTGGCACAGTGCTGCTTTGACAGTCACAGCGAGAGATGAAGGTAGTGATGCACAAACTTTTCTTATTGATGCTGTTTCTACAGAGTAAAGGAGGAAGCCAGATTTTCTGCAATATCAGTTATCACTAATATGTTAGCTTTTTGAGTTAATCAGGAAAAATATATAGGCATGCACACTTAAAAATAAAAAAAGTCTAAAATCGCATTTCCACATCTGAGATACTACTGTACAATATTATTGCAGAAATACCTAAAGCCCACAATGTTGCAATGTTTTTTTTTAATTCAGCAACAACTATTGAACTGTGTCACTTCAACATATTTCACACAGGTGTAGCTGGAGCAAAAAATGTACAAAGGGTCAGGGAATGACTATAGGAATATGTTACTGTGTAACTGATTTGCAGTGTTCCTCTTTAAATAACGACAGTAATTCTTAACCAGTACATGCTTTTTTTTTTCTTTGGCTACAATGATTTTTTTTTTTTTGCTTTTCTGATTATCAGGTGTGTCCACTGTACAAAGATTCCCTTTTCAAGAGTGACCCAGTAGCACTGTGTAGTTAAGTGACTTACTTAGAGTCACACATAGGGTAAGGCAAATGAAGCTGGAAGGATTCAAGCCATGTACCATGGGTCTACAAAGCAGTTCATTCGTAGCTCACTAACAGCCATATGAAGCTGCTATATCCTCTCCTGATGCAAAGTCACCCTGGTAGTGTTGCAGATGCACAATACTAAAACATGACAACATGACAAGAAATTAGCAAATGAGCTGTTGTATACAACTGCGGACAAATAAACTCAATCCCGGGGTCAGCCAGAGTATATGCAATCCCAAAGGCGCTTTGCCCAAAATGAAAGAAGAATGATATATTTGGCCATTGTGTAAATAGACCTTTAAATTAAATGGTAGTTTAAAGGCAGTTTGCTAAGTCACATGCACCAGTTAAATATTTCAGTGAACTGCAACTTTTTTAAAGAAGACTGTTGTTGCTGTTATAAACTTGTGTTCCATTTACTTTAAAAAATTCTGATATGTAGTTGTAATCCCTGTAAAGTAATATCTGTGTTGTGCTCTTGTAATGACACACCATCTTCTGCCTGAAAAAGTGTATATAAATATATATGTATATATATATATATATATATATATATATATATATATATATACACACACACACACACACACACACACACACACACACACACACACACACACACATATATGTGTGTGCATATATTTACCTGGATTAGTGGTGAACTCGCTTAAATGTTAGTAGTTACTTATTTCATAACTGGGTATATGCAGTTATACAAATTAGACCCTCATCAGTCAGCAGTTTAGGATAATACAGTGAATGGAGGACATCTGGCCAGAACAGTAGAAATGCTTACTGCTTTTCATAAACAAGTGTCATAAAGATTTTGACCACCATCTGAACGATTACTAACAACTAATCTGAAAGACAAACATTCAGGAGTGTAACAGTCCTTTTTTCTGCATTGTTTGGTTACAAGGCTATGAATTCTAATGCATCATACAGAGAGAGCCTTTTTGTCTTCCAATACGTAACCAGAGAATGCTCAGTCAGTCACACATCTGCCCCATTTACTAGGGCATTCCATTAGAGTACTTTGTGATAGGTGGGTCTTAAACCACTGACTCTTATTGCTCTTAAGATGGGTTGGTAAATGAATTTCTTTCTTCAATCCATGATGCTAACATAGTAAAAGGGGAAAAAACACAGTGCATATTTGAACAAATAGAAAAATTTACTTTGATATGATTGTCAGCATTCATTTTGTTATAAAACCAGTCATTGCAAGTTTCCCAGCCTGTATGTGGGTGCTATTTTGCAGAATGCTGGCAACTTTATATTCTTTTTTTATCAGTTTCATTGATATTCATAGCTCATTTTGAATCTAAATACTATTAAGAATATTTCATAAAGTATGTGATTTTTTTCAACATTTAATTTCCAATCACTAATGATATATGTATGCTTGTATGAAAGGAAATAAAATAGCTAAATTGTCAATTGTATTTTTGAAACATACCCAGAGCTCAAATTACATACAAAATAAGCATACATTTGGTTTTATGGACTATTATATCATCTGAACCTTTCAGTGGATTGCATCTTTGATATTCACAATTGCCGAATGTATAAGTGTACCAGTTTGGCAGTATGAGCTAAAAAAATAATGCATTGACAGACTTGGCTAGGACAATATAGCAGAACAAGTTACAGAGGTGGTATATATAAAGTTACAGTGTGCATTGTAAATATAATTGACAGCAGTACATAACAAGGTGCTATTATAGCAAACTACACAGTCATAACATGTAATAAAGAATCATGCCATGCAGTTTTCAATGCATTTAACTGGTTGCAGAAAAAACAATGGCATCCTAAGTTGTATTTACTTTTAGTCCATCAGTGGGTACAACACTAGTTACTTTTAATAGCATAAAATAACAGTAGCGAATGGAGAAGCAACTCTGTAAACAAAATCTAGTTGCTACTAAATCATCTCTCATCAGTGAGGATGGTGTACAGACAGACACGATAAATTCCACTGGGAAATATTTCTTTAAAATGTGTTCCCCGAGGCACCACTGCTCACCTGCAATCTTTCCATGTTAAAAACATGTAGGATATAAATAACTACTTCTTAAACACAAATATATTTTATTACATATCAACTAACATTTGCTACAGAAATGATTTATTAATTCATTCATCAGTAGTTCTTTCAGGTAAAACATTATTTACAGTTTTTTTGTTTTTAAGAGTGCTTAATTTATATTTTCATAGTGGTAATGTCGAAAGGCAAAATCCTCTTAAAAAGTACTGTTGATGTCTGAAAGTCCATTATTCATATTTATGAAGTAGTAAACTGTGGGTAACTAAATGGTTGATGTGTGAGAAAGATTCAAAAGGAATGTTTGTGCAACAGTTTGTAATTAAAATCAGCATGAGAACACAGAATGACTAGGTAATACTTGGTCCATGTAGCCTTATTCTGTATTTGTGCAGTAGCTGGCAGGGATTGCCTGTAAACAGGTCTCTACTTTCAGGTAGCTAGCTGGGCTGTGACACTCCTTCATGGTATTTAATCCCTAAAGTAATTAAGCTTCCAGTAATCATGCATGTTTATTGTTTACTGCAGTATCTGCATTTTCCAGCCTTGTATGGTACCTTAACTTGCTGTTTAGAAAAGTCGTCTTGCTGATTACTAAACATTAGTGTATTTTGTTTTAACACGTAACAAGCATAAAGCAAATGTTTTCATTATATCAGTTATATAATGCCAGCCTTAGCGGTTTATCTTTGTATCCTACAAAAGCACACATTGAGAAATAAGTGATTCAAACTGAAGCATTCCCTCTGTTGTACAGAAATATATTTATGCAAACAAAACTGAAATACAAATAATTCTTAAGAAGGAAAGTGATTTATTATTTGCAGTTTTCTAGCCATCTCTTATTCATGGCCTTCTTATCCTCTTTGTTTCCATTCACTTAACCCAAGTAGCGTCTTGCTACGCTATCCTTGCACAGTTATGCACTTTCTCTACGTACTCGCGTTAAAATTATCTTGTATGATGATTTAACATTGCAATAAGACCCTCTGATACTTGGACTCAATCCAAAATATAAACATGAACATACTTTTATACGTGTTATACTTTCAATAACTGCGTTATGAAAGATACATATTGAGAAGGCATAGAAGTAAGTATTATTACTTAAGTATGAGAAAATACTTCTTTTCATGCTTCTTAACAGCTTATTACTCCACACATTAGTTTTCTCAGAACTTTCTTTTTCAAAGTCATCTGCCACTGAAGTCAATTTACTTGTTATCAAGTCCCTCTGCAAAGTCAACAGCCATTCAATAACTTGTATATCTTGACAATCAAGCATTTTGTAACGTGTACCCTCAAAACCCATTGTTCTGTTGCAAAGCTATTAATTGTTGTTAATGCAATATTAGTACCTTTTAAGAAGTAGACAATATTCATATGTGGTAGGGATGTAAAATAGTGTAAAAAGAATGCCAGGCAAGGAAAGCATCATTGAGAAGACTATATAATAGTGAGGTTAAGGAAAGAAGGATGGGTGTAATGCCTCTTTGGCATAGACAAAGAATGGCAGGTGGTATGTGGGGGAAGAGGAGGGAGATGCTACTAATGGGATGGAGGTTTTAAGGGGAATTTACAAAGGGATGAAAAACAGGGGATGTCAGTAGTGGTGAGGCCAAAAGGACAGGACAGTGGATAAAGCAAGTAGCATTGAGTGAATGTTTAAGGGGTTGGGTAAAAGGATTAAAGGAGAAATCAAAAACCATACAGGGAGGTAGGTAGTACAGAGTAGGCACATAGCAGGATAAGATAAGTAAGAGGTAATATTTTAATTGGAGGGATGAGAAGATTGGGACAGAGATATAACTGTCAACTGTACAGATTTTCACAGAATATCCAAATTTTTGCTTCATATTTTTGGTCTGTTTCTCTTAAAATTGTGGTTTTCTGGCAAAACATTACAAGTCATTGAGGACTCAAGTCAGAAAATAATGGCAGATATTCGAGTTTCAGACTTCATACCCTTTAGAAAATTCATGCTAGTGCAAAACATGTAATTCTATCAACTTTCTAAGTATGTAAGGGCAATATTTAAAAAAGGTCCCTATTTTTGGGCCTTTGCCCCCCCCCCCATTATTTATGGCTTTGTCCAGATTTCTTTCTCTAAGAGGTTGAGAGATTTGAGATTATTTACAGAAAATTATGTTATATTACATAAGGTTATATAAGGTATGAGATGAAGCAAGCACAGATAGAATGTATCAATAATAATACAAAATCTTGGTTTGTTAAGTCATGCTGATGAATACAACTAAGTGTTATGGATGGATGTATTTGGATATGATATGCATGATTATAACTGAAAATGATTTAGAAAACAATGGTAGTTCTCTGTTCTCATCTGTGGCATCTTCATTAGATATACACACTATCAGACTCCTGTCAGTCATGGATATATGAATGAATCCTCAACTAGTCAATATGAAATCTTTAAATAAAAAACATAGGTGCTGCATAGTTGTTTTTGTATGGTGCTTGCACTTAGCACAACCATTTAGTGTATAGCAGCTTCACACTGCATTGTTGCTGCACAGTAAACTCATTTCACAGTACAGTTAATGCACATACTGGCATTAATTCAAACTTACACATCCTGCTATAGAATAAATAATTCATTACACTAGACATTTAGGCCTAAATTGTAGTGCAACAGAATAATCCCTCTGATATCGCTAAGCAAGTACACAATATTCAGTGCTGTTTGAATGTATATACCAGCAATGCATTTTTAAACATCAGATGTATTTTTAACATATGATATAATGTGAATTAAACATGATTTACATCAGATTAAATTATTTCTTCCAGCTTTGTTTCTTAATGCATATATATGGTGTGTTTGTGTTTGTGTGTGTGTGTGTGTGTGTGTGTATGTGTGTGTGTGTGTGTGTGTGTGTGTGTGTGTGTATGTGTGTGTGTGTTGGGAAAAGTATTACTGGTGCATGTATAGGTCAACTATAGGGAGAAAATCTATTAAATCTACTAAAAATCTGTTAAATTCTACTTGGTCCATGGATCTAAACCTCATCTGCAACATCAACAGAATGGTTAGTAGGAACAGGTATATTTTGCTGGGGATGCCACTGCTGTGGAACAGACTCTACATCCACATAAAACAAAGTTCACCCTTATTCATTTTCAATTGCAACTTGGATCTATGTATGAATGGTGAACAGAAAATTCACCCATGAAACTGCCCCATGTAATACTAATGGGCAATTGCAGCTCCTAAATGCTTTATTCCATGCAGGAGTCCTCTCAAATTATCTGTGGTATGGTCCCACTTATTCTTGGTCTAGGGATCTAGCTATTTTTATACTGTATTATCACCCCAAAATCATAAGAATATCACACAGAGCTTTTGTCGTTAGGGGTAATATATGATTATTGACCATTGGATAGGTAAGACCAGTCTATAAGCAAATGGGTTAGGTTATTTTGAGCACAAAAAGGGAACTTGTCTGGGCTTCAAATGACCTGCAAGGGCAGCTAGCCAAGTGCTTACCTAAGAACCTATGAACTGTTAACTTCCAAATGTCACTCTGTCGTAGTTGCACCCTTGTCTGGACATCTTACAGTCTTTTTCACTTTTAAACTAAGATTAACATTTAAGTATCAAGTGCTGCTTATAAATTCTAACCAGTACTGGTTTATATTTTATATTTACCTTTAAATGCATTTGCTTTGCATTCACATCTTAAGGTGAATTTGCTTTCCATTAACAGTTTTAATGATTTGAAATTTGAGATTATGAAGACAGATGTACAAGCAAATGTTTCTGAACGCTGTACCTCTAGTGAAATATGTTTTCATACTTGTGCTTGTCATTTTTTCTTTTTTTATGATTCTCAGGCTTGTTGTTTCATATTTGTAATCTCAGTACTAACACTAAGCTTCTTACAGTCCCTGCACCCCAGCTCAAGATTTACCCAATTCAGCTGGTCATGGCAGCACCCCACATAGAGTGTATTGTATCCATGTAAGGCCTCACAGAAGGGATAGAACAGACCAGTTTATTTTAAAGCACAACATGATGCATTTCATTTTCTTCTTAGTGTGTTTGTACAAATGGTAAAAGTAGATATATTCAAAAAAAACATTGCTGTTTAATATGGTGTAAAGCCAATTACACAAGAAAAAAGTTAGCTGTAAAGCATTGTCAGAAAGAAGACAATTTCCACATCACTGTTAATATTAATTTAAATGAATAATAAAAGCATCTCTGAGGTCAGATAAAACCTGTTAAATGAGTTAAAGACTTCTATTAAAAAATCACTGGTACAAAGTGTACTCTGCTTGCTGTGTGAATAGAGACATTAGGATATAAGCCACATGAAAATATTTTCTATCGCAAACCACTTTTCGTTTTATTTTCTTCCCTTCTCTGGGAGCATGTGGTCATTACCTTCACATACAGAGCTCTACTTGCAGATTCACTATTTGCACTTTTCATCACCATTACTAAGTTATTATTATTTTTTGAAAAAGGAATGCATCGATTTAGTGCATTGTTTTTTTTTTTCTTTGTACTCTGCAAAGCATACATTCAATAAGCTCAGCAATTAACGGGTGACTGCTGTAAGGTTAACCATGCAGACTGATGTATTCCCTGAGCCGTTGCTTACTTAGTATTTTGTTATCATATTCATAAATAAGAGTACACACAGTCTTTCCTATGTGTGTCCAGAATTTAGGAAGTTATACTGTCTTTTATTAAATTTCAGCAATCAGTTTTTCTCTGACTTGGAAGTATTACAGTTAGCTCTATCTGTCTGATTTTTGCAAGCATTTATTACTGTGAGAGTATCCTGTTAGGTAATAACATTGTGCATACTTGTATACTTAACTCTCTGAATGCAATGTACAATGATTATTATTCACAGACAGTGTGGAAGACACAAATAGCTATTTTTATACTCTATCACCAATAAACCATAAATATATTACACAGAACTTTTGCCATATTCCAAGGCTCATTTATAGAACTCTCAAATAAGCTTCTAGGCTTATACTTAATATGTGTAACGTTATAAAATAACTGATTAAGGCAATGAGTTCTAATACTAATGGTATAATATAAAATAACTGATTAAGGCAATGAGTTCTAATACTAATGGTATAATATAAAATAACTGATTAAGGCAATGCGTTCTAATACTAATGGTATAATATAAAATAACTTATTAAGGCAATGAGTTCTAATACTAATGGTATAATATAAAATAACTGATTAAGGCAATGAGTTCTAATACTAATGGTATAATATAAAATAACTGATTAAGGCAATGAGTTCTAATACTAATGGTATAATATAAAATAACTGATTAAGGCAATGAGTTCTAATACTAAGTAATTGCATGTAATAATGCACCAAGAAGTGTATCTGCCAGAAATTAAGGATACATATGCTAAGTCTCGACTGGTATAGATTCATGGAATTATAAGATGCAGCCATCAGAACTGTCTGGCTATAGGTTTCCACCATATTTCTTAAATGTAACACTTTTCATGTGCACTTCGTGTTAAAATATTCTAAATGGAATAATCTGCACCATATTAACTTATAACAAATAATTTTTATATGTATATTCTTTTTAAATTCCACTGTTAGATGAAGTTGGTGTGAAATTTTCCTTTAAAAATTACTTGGATTAATTTAACATTTCTGTGCTTTTTCTCCATCTCCAGTATTAAGTACCACTCTAGTAAGATGCATTCTGTTCTGTAAAGTAGACCTGATGAGAGTTTTTAGTTCCTATAAAGTAGCTTTCTGTTTTCCATGTTTTACAAATCTGCCATTGTTCACAAATCTAGTTCTCTTTTGTTTCATTATAAGTCAGCATGCAGGGGATGCCTCTTTGATGTCTATTGTAATCACTTACCTGTCTCAGCATGCACATGATGCCTTTTTTGAAATCTGCTGCAATCACTCACCTATCTCAGCATGCAGATGATGCCTTTTTTGAAATCTGCTGTAATCACTTACCTGTCTCAGCATGCAGATGATGCCTTTTTTGATATCTGTTGTAATCACTTACCTGTCTCAGCATGCAGATGATGCCTTTTTTGATATCTGTTGTAATCACTTACCTGTCTCAGCATGCAGATGATGCCTTTTTTGATATCTGTTGTAATGACTTACGTGTCTCAACATGCAGATGATGCCTTTTTTGATATCCGTTGTAATCACTTACCTGTCACAGCATGTAGATGCCTTTTTAATATCTGTAGTAATAATTTACCTGTCTCAACATGTAGAGGATGCCTTTTTTGATATTTGCTGTAATCACTTACCCATCTCCGGGTACTCCAGTTTCCTCCCACATTACAACGACACGCATCTGGAGTGTTTCTCCCTGGGCCTCCACTGAAAATTGGCTTTGTTCCAAGTTGGACTTTCACGATAAACAGATGTTAAATAAATAAACTCAGAGATTCCACCTGGAATACTTGGAAGAACTTTAACAACCCTAAACTTAGATCTCAATGCATTTAGCTAAGAAATGAAGTAAAGAAAACTATCTGCCATAGCAAAGTAACATACTACTGGGAAAAGTGTTTATGCCCTTTCCTACCTAAAGTGTTTTGAAAGGAATGACATTAACACTGCTATAGGAAATGATAATAAGAATAATAATGAAACTCAGATCTCCCCCATGCCCCAGCAACTGAATACTGAACTTATGTTAGTCCTAGCATCTCTACCCCACTGCTAGACAACCACTACACCCTTGTATACTATGTTTTTCCTCAGAAGAATTGGCCTCAAAAAAACTTATTTATTTATTTATTTAAGCTTTATTTACAAGAGTAAAACACTGACCGAGAATGACCAGTCATAGACGGTGCCTGGGTGGCATGCAAACAGTACATATTGTAAACAATAAAAAAAAATGCACAACATAGAATTTAATAAGTGCAACAAATTCATGTAAAGCATACAAGTAATAGTGGATCATTAAATATTATTATAACAAATAAAGCCAGGAACTGAGCGACAGTGAGGAAGTCAGACGATGCAAAAATTAATTAAAATCTCCACTTTTAATACAAAAATATAAGACAGGATAAGCTCTTTCGCAAGTAGCTTCATCAGATCCATACAAAAATCCAAGTGTTAATTGCTTGCTTATATACCTGCAGATAATGACTCATACTCATGGTTAATTAGCAAACAAGGTACTGCCCATAATTTTTAAAGATATAGATGATGTTTAAAATGATAGATAAAAATGAATATATAAAAGCTTCATAAAATGCACTGCTGAAAGATAGATAATGGCTAGGCATCAAATTACAAACATATTGATCAGAATTTTGTGACTAACTGAATTATATTAAAAAACACATAACTATGTATAAATTAAAAAAAATAAATACATCTGTATATAATCAGTGTATAACAATTCATTTGACATTTCTACGTTGTTTTAGTTTTGGTCTTACAGAGGCTCTCTCATTCAGGCCAAAACCTTTGTCAGCCCTTAATGAAATAATCCATTGCATTTCCTTACTTTCTGTGTAGGTTCTGATATCACCTCCCCTTACATTAGGAGAAATAACTTCTTGCACCTTAAATAAAAAATAATGTTCATTGTTGTTTAATGTAATATGTTTGGCTAGAGCATTGTGCAATGTACCTCTCTTCATATGATAGATATGCTCCCTCATCCTATCTCTTAAGGGGCGATAGGGTAAGTGATTACAGAATATGTTGTTTTTTGTAGGTGTGATACGGTGGTGTTCATATGGGCAGAGTGATACAGAAAGTGACTGGCTTTGACAAGCAGTTTGGACACTGCTTGTATTAAATGAAGAAGATGAAGGGTCAGGTTCGGTGCCCATGTTTGATTTTAGGGATAAAGCCACCCTGATATGTATGGATCTGGCAGGGTGGGTAAAAAGGTTGGAGGCAATACATGCTGCTTTAGTTATCAATGAAATTCTGCTCTAGATATTACAAAGACAGTACAAAAATGGTGTCAGCATTTGCTTCTTTAACTATACTATATACTTACAGTAACAGTTTTGAAGGCAATTATTCTTATTCTGTTAACCATTGTGTGAGAAGCAAAAAAAAGTACAAAAAGGTTAAATGTAGGGAAATTGCATGTTGGTAATTTCACTCCGCCAGTACTCAGCAAATCTACATTGTTTTTATTACCATCACACCTAAATGAGACATAAGGCAGCTATAACCATGACACAGACATACTACAACACAGTACACTGGCTGTGATGTCATATTCAGTTCTGACAGACTCAGAGCATTACTTCATGGGACTGCTAGTTTAATATCATAATGATGTCTAAGTCTACCTACAAGACATGTAGAAGTAAAGGGAAATATTGAGATTTAAAATAATGTGTGAAACTATATGAACAATATGTATACATAATGTTTACAATAAAATAAAGTGTTAATATATGGTATTGGCACTATATATATATATATATATATATATATATATATATATATATATATATATATATATATGGGTCACCTTTAAAATCTCGAAATCGCGTTTGCCCGAAACGGAATCTGACGGACGAGAATACCGAAAACGAGATGACCGAAAAGGTGAGAACCCACGGACTCGGTAAGTGCGAGCGAGTGAGGGATTTAGTGTTAGGGAGCGGACAGGTAAGTGTGCGATAGTGAGGGACTGTGGGTTAGGGGTGGGTTAAGTGAGTTAGGGTGCAGGTAGGGTGTGTGCGATGGTGAGGGACTGTGGGTTAGGGGTGGGTTAGGTAGGGTGTGTGCGATGGTGAGGGACTGTGGGTTAGGTGGGTTAAGTGAGTTAGGGTTAGGGTGCAGGTAGGGTAAGTGTGCGGTAGTGTCGGACCTTAGGGTTAGGGTTTGGGTTAGGGATAGTGCATATGTTATGTAGTGTATTGTGTTGTTTACATGTAGTGTGTTGGTGTAATGGTTTTCGGTGTTTTGCGTTGTCGCCGTTTTATGTTTTCGGTCTTTTCGTTTCGGTCATTAGTGTGTCGGGCAAACGCGGTTTCGAGGTTTTAAAGGTGATCCATATATATATATATATATATATATATATATATATATATATATATATGTATAGATTCTATACTTCAACACAAGCTAAAGGTTTTGCATATTTTAGGGAACTGTGATTCACATCCCTTTTTGTTGTTGCAAGGAAGAATGGAAATACACTTGAAGATTGACAAATTGGGTTAGCGGTCCACATTGTAAGAGCTGAGGGCAGGAAGATATGTTTCATTTTAATGGAATAATGTACTACAGCCTCCCTGAGAAAGCCAGCATCAAGTGGAGGCTTCATCCTAAATATATACCCCGGATTCAGAAGGAGCAATCTGGATTCTGTCTTGGTGTAGGGACAGTGGAGCAACTTTTTTTTCTTGCATCGATGCAGCAATAGGTTATTTGAGTTTACCAGTGTAGTCTAGAGTTGACCTGTGTTTTCTGGAACAGGAAAAGGCATAAGTGTGTGCCCCCTCATACTTATTGAGATGTTATACAGCAGCATCGGATCCCTGGCCTGGTGCTGTATATCATTTGAAACCCATACTTGTAGAACAGGCACAGTGTCCCACATTTTCTGTATTCTTTGCATAATTCTTATGTTCATGGTGGGTGTAGGACTTCACAAAGTGTATGTCTTGCCTGTAATTTCTGTTCCTACTTTTCTTGGTTTATTAAGTAATAAATGAGATTTGGAAAGGGTCCATTCTGGGGACACAAGGTGGCTCATAGACAGAACCCAGAAAGTTATAACTGGGAAGTCCACCATTACAAAGAGGCCAGTCACCAGTGAAATCCCTAAGGAATTGGTCCTGAGACTGCTCCTTTTTGGCTCTGTTTTCTCAGTTCAAGGACAACATCAAGGCCCTCTAACTGACCATATTTGCAGATGACTGCAAATTGGGAGCAGTCATAGAATCACCCACCATCACAAATGTTCTCCACGAAAGTCTGACACAGATAAATAACTGGTTTCAGAGCCATGGGCTAAAATTAAATGCCAAAAGTCAGCCACCCTTGAAAATGATCACATTTATGGCACACCTCTAATAGTCGACTCAGTAGGGAGGGACTTGGGAACACATATAGACACTAATCTGGCCTTTGACCATTGTGTGTCTATGGTAGTGAGGAAATAATTCTATGCTGTGCAAGTTTTAAACAAAGTTATGGCATCTAGGGCCCAGGAGATTTTTTCTTCACTGTATTCAGCATTCACCAGACTTATCATTGAGTACAATTCCCCCTTTGGTATGTACCTAACCAGGCACATCCAACAACTGGAACATTCACAGAGGTTCCTCTGTAAAAGAATACAGGTTGTGAATAACAAGTCCTGTGCCCACCACATCAAAACCCTACCACTGTTTCCATCAACTACAGGCTGTTGAGGGGAGATCTGTACTTAGCATACAAGGCATCATTGGACCCCATTTTAACAGACCTCCTGCATATCCACAGAATAGACAGCACTAGAATTACCCTTTCTAAAGATTTAAACCATGCCTGTGATATAAATAGGACTTGATTTAGAGACATATATGTATCCCAGAGACTACCACTCTGTAACAGGCTCCCCATGTATGTGAAGCAGACTTCCTCCCTAATCGAATTCAAGTGTAACTTGGACAATTGAATGGGGAACAGAAAATTCATCCTGGGTTTGGCACCTATATCTTTAATGGACACAGGCGCCTGAAAAATGTTCATTTTCCAGGCCCCTGCTTGAAACTGTTTCATCTCGCAATCCCCTACTTACACTCATCAATGGTACCAGAACTTGTCAAGATTTTGGATGCATGGCTAGGCATAAGAAGGCCCCACTGGTCATTAGCCTAATAAACACCTACAAACATATGAACAAGCACTGCACAATCCTTGCATTAGTCAACATTGCTATTTATTTATTTTACATTTGTTAACCAGGTTAGTCTGTCTGAGGTTTTGGCTCATTTTAAGCAGAGCTTTTTTATAGAACTTGGTTCTCTAGTTTGTTTCTTAGTGGATGAACCTGTGGTAGAGTCTGCATGTCATCCCTATGCCCACATGGAATTTTGCTCTGGTGTCTGTTTGTCAGACATGCTAATGGATAAACTAATGAGTTTGTAAGTTTGCCTGCAGGTATGTGTGCAGTGGGTATATGTGATTGTGCATTATGCAATAGACTGTTCTCCTCTTCAAGAGTGGTTCTGTATTTTAAGCTGTTTGCCTGTCTGTAAGCTCTAACTCCACAAGACTCTGAGTATTATGTACATAGTAAAAAATGAATGGAGACTGAACAAATTAATACTTATGTTATAGGTTTTACAGCTAGACCTCAAAGGCTATAGGATGAAAAGCATAATTTGCCAAAGCTACCCTTTTTGATTTTAAAATGCTCACCATATCCCAGAGTTACAATCTCTCTACCCACTGATGGAATGCTATTTCTGCTGTGGATTTGGTTGGATCTGTAATCTTCTGCATAGGTGCTACAGCTTATGATGTCAAGCTTTGACTTGCTAAGGTAACAAATGCCATAAAATGTTTCCTTTGTAGCATCAAACAGTTAGTAATGCTTCCTGCTGATATGACCTCAGAACCAAGAGATACACAGTGCTAGATGTGTTACTTTCCTCGATTTCAAAAAAATATTGGATATGGAGACTATAATTGACTATAAAAACAATCATTGACCTGTCTTCTATGTCTGGAGTAATACATTTCCCAACTGCCTGCTGCACTATCCATGTCTAGATACTCTGAAAATTTTTTCAGCAATCATTTTTGGCTATTTACCTTTTTCAGTGGAGAGGTACACTGTGTCTCTAACTTTGAAGAAGACATTAAGGCATCTGTCTTTTTCTACATCTGTTTCTAGGAAGTGACAAACAAAAATACCCTGTTTTATTTATTCTGAATTATATAATTCATGTGTAACTCATATTTAGTAGATCCTTGCTTTCAGACAGTAAATATAGTGAAGACTGCACCAGAGCAGAGTGACAGCTTGCATTGCTAACTTGCAACGCTTAAATCCCTGGTTTGAATCTCAGATGGGGACGCTTCAGTCTAGAATTTACACTTTCACATTGTGTATGGATGGATTTTTCTGGGTTCCCTGGTTCTGTCTCACATACCATTGACTGCTGTCAGTTGGATTAGTAATGTTTAATTGGCCCTAAGTGTGGTATGAGTGAGTATGCTCTTTAACAGACTGTAATCCCATCCTGGACAGGAAGTTATTTAGTGTTTGTTTTGTGCCAGTGCATGCTTTAACCCCATGGCACTGAACTGGATAACGCAGCATACCAAAAAATGTATGGCTGGGTTATATAGATGGAAGGATACTTTGGACAGTTAAATGTGCAAATTAACTGTGTTTGAGATATGGGCTTCTTCATGAATTTTGTCTATAATATTTCTATGAAAAGTTTAAATAGAACCAGTCTTAACTGTAGAGCAAGTGATCTCTGACACTGTAGTGTGCAATCACAGATATGTGCTTTTTTGATTGGTATTTTGTCGTTGAGATTGCAGCATTTCAAATCATTTCCTTTTCCTGAGATACAGCAAATCTTGGAGTTAATACATTTAACCAACATAGGTGGGTGGAGATCCTTTATGAGTCCAACAGGGAGTGATGATTCTCAGTATTTAACTGAATGTTTGATACTTAGTGTTTCTGCTTCTGAATCTCTGTCCATTCTGTATTGACGTTTATTTATTGAGCCAAATTACTTTGCATTCAGCAGGAAAATATACAAATCAACTTTATTTTTCCAGTATTACTTATACTTAAACTATTTGCAAGACAATGCATTGCTTCAAGTAAGATTCAACTTCTGCAAATGGCAACATGCTTATTTCCTTGAAATCTTCTTTATTTCTTGTAATTGATATTGTGAGAATGTCTATTCTGTTCATTTTATTTAGATATCATCTGGCAAGCGCACCATGCTGCCTTTAATACACTGGCTCTGAATATATTTTAACTTCTGACAAATACTGTATGCTAATCCCCACCTGCATCTATTTTGTGTAATATGGGTTGATTTTGGGAACCACGTCCTTCGTTTGGAATAATTTGCACCTTTTTTAAAGCAAGAAGCATTACATTATTCACATTTTCATGTGAAGTTTGAACTGTAGGATCTTCTGAGTATGTAATGTTTTATGAATATTTCAAATCTAGTTTTACATTTAATCTTAGCCACACAACCCTCTCTAGTAACTGTCTGAGACTCTTTGTCTACATGTCTAGATGTTTGGAAATCATCACTAGTATGCTTGGCACTTTTTGGAATCTCAGAATACTCTGGAAAGAAATGCCACATCTACTGGGACTGAATTTGGATTACTTTATGCCTGTCCTATTAGATGATCAGTCAACAATTGGATTTCTACTGTACATGACACGTCTGTCAACCTAGAGTACATACCTACTTGGACTTCTCTTTCTCTGCTTATTGAAATTATTGACTTATGTTTCTCTGTTTCTTGTTGTAACAGATAGAATAGGCAAAGGTTCCTGTCTGATACAAAATAAGATGCTTGCTTGGCTTCTCTCTGTATCTTTCCTTCATGAATTCTTAACTTATATCTTATGGTACTATGAAATTTGCAAACCAGCAGTTGTAATGGCAGTCTGAAATTATCAACAAGTATGTTGCAGTACTTATGTGCTGCGGTGGTGGTGCTGCGGTAGCGTTGTCTCCTCACAGTAAGACGCTGTCCAGTTTGATTTTCAGCTAGAGCATCTTCTGCGTGGTGACATGCATGAATGGGCGTACCTTTGTTGAAGGTTGTGCATCAGGGCTGGCAACTTGGCACGTAAAAATCTATCTGCCAATCATTAGCGGACCGGAGTTCCGCTGTGGTGACCCCTAACCGGGAAAAGTCGAAAGACATAACAACAACAACATGTTGCAGTACTTATGTAAAGTCAAATATTGTCCTTTCTCATTCCAGTGATTGCATGTGTCTTACTGAGTACTAGCTTAGCAATTTGAACTGTCTTTTCAGATAATCCCTTTCCTTGGGGTAGAGGTGAACTTCTCCTGGCATGTGTATAACAAAGTCAAACTAAAAATATTACAATTCTTTGTACTTGTGCTGTGGACTGCTGTCAGACACTGTTTTAACTGAAATAACATGACTAGTGAATGTAGCCCTCATCTGCAACAGAAAGAATGCTAGTCAGTTATTCTCAGAAACCCACTATTAGAATTCAGCAATAATAACATATTCATTTATTTCACATGAATAACTCTGTAGCAAGAACGTCATATAGCTTTTATCTAAAATAATATTTGAAATCATTGGCACTCCTAAATTTGACTGTCATTTTCACAGTATGTTTGACATTGGAGAGACATAACATTTTCAGTTTGTGTTTTCATACCTGACTAGCATTAAACACCTCATGCTCTTCCTCTGCACATTCCGACTGCAACTTCACCTCTGTGATTGTACTAGTCATCACTTAATGGTGGACACTGCTTTGTTGAAAACCACTATCTTGAAGCTGGGGACTCGCGTAGCTGATGTGGACAGCTGCTCAGCTCCAACTCAAATATGAGGCAGGCAAGCAGCTGTGGGGAGTAAGGAGGACAGGAGTTTAGGGATGGGGAGCAGGAGATGAATTTTAGGTTTAGGGAGTGGCAGGTGGATTTTAGGGTTAAAGATTAGGAAGGGAGTTTCAGGTTTTATCAGTAAATTGGACAAGAGAGTATAAGTATAAAACATAACTGAAATGGTACTAACGTCTTCTTCAGTACCTGAAATAACTTAGGTATGGAATTGTTAAGCAGTAGTACTTAATGTTTGCAAAAGTCTTGGACTGGTGACTGACTCAGTGCCAGTGCACAATTCTCTTTTTGTTATGCTGTGGTGGTACGGTGGTAGCCTTGTTACTTCACAGCAAGAGGTTCTCCCGTTCGATTCTCGGCTGGGCTTGGGAGTGCCTTCTGTGTGGAGTCTGCATGTCCTCCCTGTGGTTGGGTAGCATTCGAAAGACATGCATGCGTAAATGGGCTTGCCTTCGTTGAAGGTTGAGCGTCAAGCTGGCACCTCAGCGTTTCATAAAAATCTACGGGCAATCATTAGCGAACCGGAGTTCCACTGTGGTGACCCCTTACCGGGAAAAGCTGAAAGACAAACAACAACTTACTCATCAATAAGCCTTTAATTTTGCTTAACAGATATGCACCCTTATGCAGAATTACTAAATGAGGGTATCTTTTGCACCAATGCCCTATTATGCAATGTTCTCATCAATTTTATATTCTTGAACAACTGTGAAATAGAGCTAGGCTATATATTCATCATCTTTTTTCAAATTATTTTCTTTGTAAACACTGCCATTATCTTGTATATATCTAGTAATGGATATGCTATGCTTCCTTGTTGCTGCTCAAATGTATGAGTTATGAATATCAGTTTTGCCTGTTCTTTTGTCATTTCCTATATGTATTCATTTTCCTAAGTGTTAAATCAGACCCCCGATTAAGGAATGTCTCTGTATCCATTAGGGGAGTTTTTTTTGAGAATACAATTTCATCTGTCGCCATTTTCTTTAACTAGCAGTTTTCTCTCAGCAGCGAAGAATTCCAATTACTCCTTTTGTCTTTCTTTTCTAAACCTTGCACCTGACAAATAATTGGTTTACATCTTGCAAAATATACTGATCATACTCTGTAAAAACTGTCCCTTTTCATCATTAAGTTGTAGGGAATGAGAACTACATGAGCACTGAGTTGTAGGGAGTATAAATGAACCTTTTTCAACAGTCCGGAACAACAAACCTGTCTGTATTCATTTTGGGGCAGCATGATTCCAACGTCATTAAGTTCTTTGTTATGCTTGAATGCTCTCCATGGGAAATACTACCTCCAAATGATGTTTACCAAGTCTTACCTCACTCTGCCTCATACAAAAAACTATGCACAAGCACTACCGGAGTATTGAACACGGTGTTGTTAATGGCTATCTGCACTACTCTGCTCTATAATGGTTACTGATTCAATCAATTTTCACATAGTAATACCCTCAACAAATATCCAGCTTTCTCTGAGCACCTGCAGCCTTGGATTTATGATGATTTTGTGCCAGATTCTTAATCATTTGCTCATTTATTTCTGATCATTTATACCCTTATCACTGAGAAACCAGTGAGCCATCACAGCATAACTCATCAAAGATGCATCTAATTGAAATGATTAGTTTTATGAAGATTTCCTTCCCTTTACTTTAGAGTTGTGTGACCTGGAGCTTGTGTGTATAAGTCAGAAGGTGATGCCATATCACCCATGGGGGACTTTCTTCCACAGAGAGAAAAAAAAAAGACATTTTTAAATTCATAATTTTCATTAGTTGTAACTGTGATACAATGGTTTATTAGAAAGCCTTGCTGTAAGATATGTTGCCATTAACAACTTGACTTTAAAGGATTACATAGGTTCTCATGTATACATTGAACTGCTACTCTTGGACTTTTCTACTCAGTAACTCCTTTGTCTGAATTATGGCAAGATTATATAAGTTTGTTTAAGAGCTTATTTTGTAGTTGCATACACATTGCATTTCACTTCACATTGGAAATGTACTTCCATACCAACGTCACTGCATGGAGTGATTCTTATGTAATACGAATTTGTCATTAACCCACCCACCTACCCCATCATCCAGTCTGGTGTTATAATGACCAATGCATTTAGCCAGTTCTTCTGTGATCCTTGTCCCATTTTGCCCTCCACTAAATAGACAGTCTTACAATTTCCTCTTCTAGTTGGGTCCCTCTTTATCATGTAATGACAAAGAAGTTTTCACCTTCTATATAAGATAAAACCAGTGAAACCACAAATTTCATAGTTACTGAATAGCTTGCATCCTACAATTACTCAGTTTGGTGCTGCAGATATTATACACCCATCACACACATACCTCTGCTCTCCTGCTCTCTGTTTGATAAATCCAATTGGCAAAGGATATATTGAATGTCTTCTGTGCACATCTGTTTTATTAACTGTTAGCTGCAACATGGTTTCACTTCACTTGTAAGTCTGATAAAAAACAGATTCATATTAAACCTGTTCAAAGCCGGATGTGATTTTTATTAGTTGCAGATATTTACTGGGTAAGCTTTGTTTATATTATAGGGCCTTATTAAATGAAGAACAATGTTACTAAACTGTGAACTTATGGATTCATAGGGTTATAGCAATGGTGCTGGTTTCACATTTAAAAACTGATAAATGTAGGACAGTAATAAGATCAAAAATTTTAGCACATTTTATAGAATGGTTGTGGAACAAAATACCCTGCCAAAGCCAATTGTCATTTTATTAGTTACAGATATTTACTGGGTAAGCTTTGTTTATCTTATAGGGCCTTTTAAACGTAGAACTATGTTTGTTACCAAACTGTGAATTTATGGATTCATAGGGTTCATAGGTTCATAGGTAGGGGCTAGGCTATCTGCCCGAGGGCATTTATAAGCCTAGCCAGTGTGTGTCCGCTTTCACCGCCCCATTGATTAATTTACTGAGCTTCTGTCAAGAAGAGCCAATGAAGTGATCCCAGGTGTGCATTTTCTGTTACCCATCCACTCGTCAAGGTTTGTCTTGAAGAGTGTTAGTAAGGGGCTCTGCCTAATGTAGTTAGGAATTTTGTTCCAAAGCATGGGGAGTGTCTATGACAGGAATCTATCCCTCCAGCATGTCCTATTTATTGTTGTGGCAAGGTTTAACTCACTAGAATGAGTGGCTCACAGTGACTTGGATTTCTTCAGGTGGAGCATGTCCATCAATTCTGAGTTGGACATGGCTTTGTAAGTCAGGCAGAGATCACCTCTGAGTAAGTGATATGCCACTGAGTACAGCTGGAGTTTTTCCAGTCAGGCTGCATAGGACATATGTTTGAGGCCAGTAATCCTCTTGGTGAAGAACTTTTGTGGTCTTTCCATCTGTTGGAAGTGTCTTGTGAGGTACATCCCAAATGGGGCATTGTACTCTATGATGGGTCTGATGAGTGACGAGTAGAGGGACACTATAACCTCTTTATTTCTAGATGTGACCCCTTTAGTAATTAGATGGGCTATATAGAAGGATTTCCTAACTACTTTGGCAAAATGATTGTCAAAAGAGAGGTTACTATCTACCTGGGTCCCCAGATCTCTTATTACCTCTTCTGCATTAAGGGGGCTGCCACCTATGTGGTAATTCATGGGTGTTTTGTTTTTCCCAAATGGGATGACTATGCATTTTTTGGCATTTAGCTTGAGACCATGACTTTGACACCAGGTGTCCGTCTCAGTAAGGCCTTTTTGGAGAATGTTCATGTCAGCCAGAGAGTCAGTTATGGCTCCTAGTTTGCAGTCATCGGCGAACTTGGTTAGCCATAGTCCTCCTGTGTTTGCCTGTACTTCTGAGAAGTATATGCCGAACAGTAGGGGTCCCAGGACCAAGCCTTGTGGGACATCACTTGTGACTGGTTTAGAATCGGACCTGGAGCCTGCTATTCTTACCATGTGAGTTCTAATCGGTAAGCCAGTTGGCAACCCATTTCATGACGTAGGGGTTTATGTTCAGGCTGGTGAGTTTTTCTATAATTTCTGAGTGGAGAATGGTGTCAAAAGCCTTGGCGAGGTCAAGGTAGGCTGTGTGAACTACCTTCCCCTCATCTATGGCCTTGGTGACTGTCTCGAAGAAGTCAACCAGGTTTAGTAGGCATGATCTGTCCTTAACAAAGCTGAACTGGGTCGGGCCAAGTGTTTGGAGGTTCCCACTGTCTTTGTTAATGAGTTCCATGATGTTGCGCTGCATAGTTACCAGGGTCAGTTGTGGCCCCTCCTTTGTGGAGTGGAATAACCATTCTATGGGCACGTAGCCTGTGGAGAGGCTGAGGTTTAACAGTTTGTTTAGGTGGTGGGGTAGTTCATTCTGTAGTTTCTGCAAGACGCAGCCTGGGACACCATCTGGCCCCACTGACCCTGTGCTTTTGGCTTTTGAAAGGGCAGTTTTCACCTGTGCATTTGTGATTTCCAGGACACTACACTTTTCCGGTATTGTTGTGACCCTTTTGGGGGTGAGAGGGGGGTGAAGTTTGCACTGAATCTATCTGTCAGGATGTTGGCAATATCAGTGGTTCAGTATATTTTGCGCTATTTTGCACTAGCTCAGAGCATATCTGCGAGTTGCCACTTAGATACTTGACATAGCTAACGAAGGCTTTGTGGCTATCTTTCAAATCCTTGGCTATTTTTCTTTCAAAGTTAGCCTTGGAGGATTTTATGAGGGACCTTAGTTTCTTACTGATACTGGTCAGGGATGGCTTTCCTTCTTGGGATTTGCTTTTTTTCTGAACTAGTTTCCTCCTCCTGTTGTATAGCCTGTTTATGGCAGGAGTCCACCAGACTGGTTTCCTTCTCTTAGGGGAGTGAGTCTTGGTTTTGCTAGGGATGGCACGTTCCATGCATCCTTGTAGGTGCTCATAGAGTGCATTTGTAAAGGTCCCTGCATCTTGGACACTGTTATCCTTTAGCATGGAGGCTGTGAAACTTACCACCTCTGTCTTAAGTAAGGTGAAGTTTGCTATAGAAAACTTTTTTACTGTGGTTTCCTTGGTTGGAGGTGATGGTGTGGGGTGGACATCCAGAGTGATTATTTTTTGGTCTGATCTAACCAGTCATGGGTTGACCTCCAGTGTGGAACACCTGTCGCCCATGTTGGTGATCCAATATGTTTTCACCTCTAGTAGGGGAGTTTACCAGCTGGTCCAGAGCATTTGAGTTGATAAATTCCAGGAAGCGCTGGACCTGGGAGTTTGTACTTGAGTAGTTTTCCCAGTTAACGGTAGGCTAATTGAAATCACCCAATATCAGGGTGTTCGGTAGGATCTTCATGTTTTCCAGTGTCTCCAGAAAGGCGGAGTGGTGGTCCTGGGTCATGGAGGGTGATCTGTAGCAGGCCACAATTTACATTGCAGATTTGCATGATGTTAGTTGCACATGGATGATCTTGGAGGTGTCATGCTGCGCCACTAACCTGGAGGTGTAGGTATCCTTGATGAATATGGATACACCCCCTCCTTTTGTGTTTCGGTTCATGTTCTGTGGCCGAAATGTGTGGTATGAGTTGTAGCCCGGTAGTGCTGGGGTGCTCTGTGGAGCCTTGAACCAGGTTTCAATTACTGCACAGATGTCGACGTTTTCCATACTGAGGAGTGCTTCAAACTCGTGCATTTTGAGATGTAAACTCCTGGCGTTAAGTAGCATAACCCTCATTTTTTTATTTGTGCTGTTTACGGATGTGAGTTTGACTTTTGAGCCTTGCCTAAAAAAGGCACTATGGGGACAGCAAGAGCCTTGGCCAGTATTCGAAAGCCTAGGGGTGACAGGTGCAAGCCGTCTCTTGCAAAGCAATGAGGCCTGTCGAGCATGTCATCCCAGGCTGACAGGCACTGGATCCCCTTTGAATGACACCAGAAGCTTAGCCAATTGTTGAAATTGATTATTTTTTCTTTATACTGCGGTATCATTATTGGTGAGGGCAGGATACTACTCAGGGTAAGGGTCATACCCGCAGATCAGAGACCTCTTCCATGTCTCTTTTCATGTAGTCCAGGGTGGTACATTTCAGGTCATTCACACCAACATAAACAATGACAAAGTCATATTTGTACTTGTTCTGGAGTGACTTGAGTGCTTGTGTTATGTGGCGGATTCTGGCTCCCAACAGGCAGCTAACAGTAACCTTCTCCTTGTCCAGCCTAGTGAGTGGGACGTCAGTGTGCCTGACTATAGAGTCACCTATTACTAGTGTGTTAAGTATGTTATTTTGCCTTAAGGGCTGTGATTGTGTGGCATACTGATTTTGTGTTATATGTGTTGTCTGGTTTGTGATGGGAGGTGCAGGTTTTTTGGGTGTCTGCTTTGGAGGTCTGTGATGCTTTTGCAGGTTTTTATTTGGAGCATCCAAGTATGATTTCATGTATTCATGTGTATTTTTTGCCAGTGCTGGTTTAGTATGTCTATGTGAGGCTGGAGTTGTGATGCAAGTGTTAACCTTCTCCTCATGACTGCCTGTTCCAGTCTTGGGAGGAGAGAGCTTAGACTCCAATTTAGCTATATAATTGCATCTCTCGCATATGTTAATGTTTTGTGGTAGGAGGAGAGGGTTGTCTGTGTACATGAGGCAGTTGTAACATTGCCTCAGGATACCCAGGTTCACCAGCTGGACTGGAGAGTATACCTGAAATTGCACTTTGGCCATGCCTGAATAGTAGGGTGGTGCTGGTTTCACTTTTGAAAACTTTTAAAAACTGATAAATGTAGGACAGTAATAAGATTAAAAATTTTACCAGACTTTATAGAATGGTTATGGAACAAAATCCCCCTGCATATGTGTCAGTGTGGATCTTTGCAGACATGTTTCACTTTTTGTGGAAAGGGCTTCATTTTGAAGCCAGCCACAATGTAGCTTGTCTTGGTTGTATTAGGTCTGAGCAAAGGAGCTTTATTTTACAATAAATATCATCAAGATTTTTTTTTCTGCATGATGACAGCTGTAAAACGTGGAGAGTAAATATAGATTAAAATGCAAACAACTTCTTTGGCTTTAGTTGTCTTCATTTAGACAGGTCACCCTTGTGACATCTCCATTTCATTATGATTTTGGAGACTCTGCAGATGTTTTCTTGCATTTCAAAGTTTTGCTGCTGGGATGTTAATTGTTTTTTGTCAGCTATCAATTTCACAGTTCTGTTAATACTCTTTAGTGGCCTACCTCTGTTTTATAATTGTACTGATTCTGGTGTCTGGATTACATAGAGAAGTAAACAGTACTTTTTGGGAACTAGTGCTTGTTTGTCTGTCCCAGCTATTTACTTTTCTTATATTTGCACTTCTGATGGTTTAGTACTGAAACAATTCTCCTGTCAGTTCACATATGTCAATTGAAAATTGACACTTAATTGACATGAAGGTCTCCCTTTGAATACTGCTTTTTACACAATGGCACTGTATAACTTAATTAGTGGGCTAATTTCTGTTTATTTTGCTTCATAAGTCTATCATTTTCATCATTTTTACTTTATTGTATCTAACGGTCTTCTTTGTATGAGTGAGTGATGTAGACATCGTACAGAAAGGCCTGACCAATGACTGGTGTCAAAAACATGGCCTTAAGCTTAATGTAAAAAAAATGCATCATCATCCCCTTTGAGAAAACTCAGTTCCCACTAATTACCACATCTATGAGAGCCCACTGAACACTGAAGGTGTTATAAGAGATCTGGGGACACAGGCTGACAGCAACATCTCCTTCGACCACCACATTGCCACTGTGGTCAGAAAGGCCTATGTGGCACATCTCATTACCAAGGGTTTTGCATCCAGAAAGAAAGAAAGAGGTCATCATCTCTCCCTACTCTTCCCTCATTAAGCCAATCATCGGGTATAATGCCTCATTTGGCATGTACCTCACTAGACACATGCAACAGCTGGAAAGGCCACAAAAGTAACTCATGAAGAGGATCCTAGGCCTTAAACACATGTCCTACATGGACAGACTCAAAAAAAACTCCAGCTATTCTCGGTCTCATATCATCTACTAAGAGCCAATCTCTGCTTGACTTACAAAGCCATGTCTGACCCAGCTCTGTTAGAAATGTTACATGTAAAGAAATCCCAATCCCTCCACACCACACGCTCCAGAGACCTCAACCTCATTACCACAATCAACAGAACATGCTGGAGGGACAGGTTCATAACCCAGAGACTGCTCATGCTCTGGAATAGACTTCCCATACATATCAAGCAGAGCACCTCATTGGCCCTCTTCAAGAGAAATCTTGATGAGTGGATGGGAAATAGAAAGTTCATCCCAGGGATCACTCCTGTGCCTCTACTTCATAGAGGCACTGAGAACTAACGTCGGACAGCACGATGCCAGGGCACTTCTATGGGCTAGGCTTGTAAAGGCTCCAGGGCCATTAGCCTAGTACACACCTATGTACCTATAAGTTTTGTGGCTATTATATTTTAACAGCATGGATTGTTGATGCTCCCTTTTTATCTCAATTTATGTATTCAATATTTATCATTTTATCTTTGAATAAAACATGGATTTTGTCTATGTGATTTTTTTCTGTTGCATTTTTTATTTAATTTCTTATCTGGTTAGAATTTTACAGTTTGACGTTTCTTATAATTTCTGCATTTTATTATGTATTATATATTTAGCCTGCTTTATTGTTCATTTTTATTACAGACTTATTTCATAGTATTGTCATTTCAGTTGTCTATATTTAATTTGTATTCCTTGTTATTTTATTGTCTTCTCTCATTTACTGTTTTTACTATACCATGCTTGTTATAATAATGTTAAGATATTTTGGTAACATTGATTTTTATCAGATGTTATAATACTTTACCAAAGCAGGAATGTTATCACAAGACTTATTTTCCACACTTGAAGACAGTGAGTTTTTGTTTTTATCGATCAGGTTAATTTCGCTACTTCAACAACTAAGCAAATATGCTAATACAGATGTAAGGGTTTAAAAACATGGAAGTGGAGATGGTGTAAATATAGACAATCATTTTTGGCAATCTGATATACAAACCAGCAATGAATTTTTGATTCACAATAGAACAGAAGTCAAGAAGAAATGGTCAAATATTGAAAACTGGTTGATTTACCCCATGATTGCGACTACTAATGGTAACAACAGTGAGAGAGGGCAGTTTTCTTTGCATCATGTAGCTTTTTGAACTGAAATCTTTGCAGCTGGAAAACGTATGTTTTCTTGAATGTTTAAAGGTTAATTATAACCAAACGTATACATTTTTTGAAGTTTCCCGATGACATATGGAAAGATTTTAAATCTATGCTATGATTTAAAAGCCCTTTTTGACTGACTGATATGTGAATCGTTATCAATACAGAGAAAAGGAAAGGAGAGACAACTCATTGCATAAAATGATTTTGGATGATTGACTTTTCAAGAGTTAGAAAGACAAGTTTAAGGCTGTCATAAACAAAAGTAACAAGACAACTGAATGGTTACTAGATAGAAAAGAAAGGAAAAGAAAGGAAAATAAATGAGTGTCTGACCAGCTGTATTACTAACAAAAAAAAAGCAAACTACTGAGTTCCTTCTGGTCCCATGACTAAACTGACTTTAACCAAGGGTAATTTCAATAAATGAAAACAACAAAGATTTTTGCTCACCCCCCCCCCCCACCTATTGAAGAAGTCAGTGTGCCCAGTGAATAGTTTGTCATAGAACAGATACAATCAGAATTTATGAAACTTAAACAGGTTTGGCAATCAAATGAAGGTGAGATCATGCATATTTGATGAACAATTCACAAAGATGACAGTATTTATTGGTGATGGTAATCCAAAAGGCTTTCATGTGTATAACTATACTTATGCAACAAAAGATGAATCACACAATGAGTTTTTTAACAAAATGAAGGTTCCAAAGATACAAGTTAATCCTGGTGGAAACTTGTTGTACATAAAATTATTTGCATGTAAATTGAATTTCTGTATCTCGTGCTACCCAGGGAGGGTTCAAATCCCACACATGTTCGCAATAGCTTCTATAATCCACCCCTCCATTCACACACATATGGACTAAGCAAAATATGAAGATTAGAATAATGAAATCAGGCAAAGGGAAGTGGTTCTTTTTATGAATACTTTTGATAACATAATGAAAATGCATTTTTTAATATGAGATGATTTAGCTTATGAGCTTATTTAACTGAAAGAGGTCCACATTACTTATAAGAAAATTGATTGTGTTTTGTTTGACGTAGAATGAAGCAAGATATTTCTAAGGATTTTTTTATACACTGAGAGGCCATTCATTCCTGTTCTTTTTGGAATCCTCAAGATTCTCTAAGGCACTATAGACTCCACCATTTAGACATATAATTTTGGTAGTCAATATCAGAACAGATCCTTTCTTTGTGTTTACTGACAGAAAACGAAAATGAATTTTTGATGGTTATTATGTGTTTTGAAGACTCTTGGCATTGTTTATATATCCTATGAACATGTGAATGTAATCTTTTTATCACTGATATTAAATACTTATTTTTTCTAATTCCGTTCAACACAGGCTTGGAATGGTGTAGAAATTATTTGTAATCTGAAAAGAAAATTAAAAAAAAAGGCATAAATGCATTTGCCTGCTCATAGAATTAGTTCTAAACAGATTTTTTTTTTTTTGCTTTTCAAAATTAATTTTCATACTTAAAAACTGGTACTTTATTTCTAATAATGCCTTCCTAGTAGAAAAACTAGGGAGTCAACCCCATATTGTATATAAAAGGGGAAGTAACTTGAAGGAATTACTTCAAAGGAGTGTACCACAAGTTCAATCTAGTAGACTAGGTATGTCTCCTTGTGGTTTTTGTAAATGGTGTAAGGTAGTGAAGACAGGTAATTCCTTTACTACTAGAAACAAAAAATTCCAGATTTTTCACAAACTGAACTGCGAATCTAAATCTGTCATATACATTGCATTATGTAATTGCTGCCCGGGGTTTTATATAGGGAAAACGGACCGTAGGGCCCGTGACAGGTTTTATGAACATGATTACGCAATCAGAAAAAACTCTGACGACAACGCATTGGCAAAACATATTATTACCCATGCTGGACATAGTTTTTCATACATGTGTATAGATCAAGTTCCACATAATATACGTGGAGGTCCCATGTCACTAATTTTAGAGAACCGAGAACTTGAATGGCAATTAAAACTTGACGCATTCAAGTTCCCGGGTTTAAATGAAAACTGTAACATTTCAGCTGTGTTAAAATTAAGAAGTTACTTTCAATAGTGAACTAGCCACACATTGAAGAGTAGCATTTTGTATTAGTATATTTACATTTTTGAACTAATCTGTTTTTTAGGATGTTTATTTTTAATATTATATATATAATTTGATTTATACATTATATATATTACTTTATTACACTTACATATTTTTATGTGAACATATTTTAATATAGGGATATATTGTGATAAGAACTGTTTTATATAGACGCTTTGGAATTGTGTAAGGTGATACTGTGTTGTGTCACTTCCTGCTGATATAAAAAAGTGTGTTTTTTTAATTACTTATTTTCTCTGAGGAAGCTGCTCCAAATTGGGGTGGTGAAAAACGTTATATTGTTCTATAATAAAATTGCGTTTAAGATTACAGGAGAAAGACTTTCTTTTTGGGCTTCAGGACTAAAGGATACCTGTATCGTTCTGTTTTCAACAGTTTTTTTTATTTTTTGTATACTACTTTGGTTATAAAGTCTTATTTATGTTGATATTGCATTCTTCAAAGAACTTGATATCTTTATGAAGTTATTTGAAAAGATGACCTATCCCCATAACCTACTAGAAGATGTAGTTGACAAAATGGGGGTGAGGGCATTCTCTGACTTTAAGCACATTTTAAAGCCCCCTTAATGAAGTCCAGCAGTAATGCAGCAGGCTGTACCAAAGAGATTTAATGCTGTTGCAGTTAGTTACTCTTCGTATACTAAATCAGTTCCGAGGGGGTTACAAAATAATTGGTCTTTCATGTTAAAGTTATCCAGATTGTTTTAAAAGGTTGGTCTCAGCTCCTAAGTTTGAGTACTAGACACATTTGCATTTAAAAACAGTCTGTGAATCAAGCAATAGTTGAAAATCCAACAATAAGGGGTTCATGAGAAAAATGAGGTTGGTGTAACAGTGTCATTTATCTTTGATAACCACAATGTAACACTGAAAGGTTACCTCATGGTGATAAGGGTACCAGGGAGATTTACCTGTACCATGAGTGATGTCACTGAAAGGTTACCTTATGGTAATAAGGGCACCAGGGAGATGTACATAGGTTCATAGGTTAGTACTAAGCTAACTTCCCTTGTGAGCCATTGTAAGCCTAGCCAATTATCCCTTGTGAGACTCAAACCCTGCACCATGTGTTTCTAAGGCAAACACCTTAACCATTAGGCCACCCTCCCAAACCCCCGCATGTACCATGAGTGGTGTCACTGAAAGTTTACCTCATGGTAAAAAGGGTACCAAGGAGATTTACTTGTACCATGAGTAGTGTCGTATATATATTGCATTTTGCCTATCATGTGAAACGTTTTATCTAGGCATGACAGAAAAAAGGATACAGCACAGAATATAGGAACATATGTGTAGTACTAAAAATCTAACAACATAAACACTTTGTTTAAACATTCCAAGATACATGTTGAATTAAAAAAGTTTCAATTGATTATTTTGGAGGAAAGTGGCAATTCATTTGAGGGACGTAATGGGGGAAATAAAATTGAAATAAAGAGTTATTATGGCAATTAAAATTAAATGCCAACTTTTATTTATGATTAAATTATACATTTTCTAGTTATTCTGTTTTGAAACTTAGGGCAGCAAAATTATACTTCTTCAGGTGCCTATAACTTTAAAGATCTATGGAAATATTATATTGTATCATTACATGATTGTATTATGAATAAGTGTTTTTAATGGTATCCTGGTAAGAAACGTTATTCTGATGAAGTCCTGATATTGAAGGACAAAAGAACAAGTAAAGTTTGTTAAATGTATTTTGAGATGACTTCTGTTTTATTTTTTTGTTATGGATAATTGTTAATAAAAATCAAATTAGAAATTAGTGGGAGTACAGTGATCACCCTAACTGTGATTAGATGAAGCATGATTTTTTGGGTCTATGACACTGAAATTTTCAACCATTCAGAGCACCTACCAAGTAAATACAACATATCCTGAGGTACCCCTGTCTTATATTTAATTACATTTATATGTGATGTGCATGTTTTTTTATGTAAGAAGATTTGGGGTGTTCTCCTTGACTCCATTATTTTGTTGACAACCAATAGATTCAATGCAGATGGCTTGATAAAATATTTTTTCTCCAGGTCCAACTTAAACTGTCTAGACCGTTCTTGCTGCTACATTGTATGCTACTCTTCTTTCTATGTTTAAGCATTTTTCAGCAAGTTGGTTTATTCTACATACACCTCCGTATCCAACCCTATGTTAAGCTGAGACACTTGGACCAGGCATCCTCATTTTCATCTTCTGAATCAAACAATTGATTCACCAAAGTATCCTGTTATCCCTTCCACTCCGCAGATCCTTTCTTCTTATCTGTTGGTTGATGAAAACCACTACCAAGCTCAAATTTTCTGAGTTCAAAAAGTTAAGGTTTGCTATGAATGTCCCACCCACCAGGACTATGATTACTAGTAATCGTTTCAAGTCATTTATCATGTACATTTCAATGTTCTAACTGCCTGCTGTTTGCTTTCCTTATGCAGTCCTTTAGAATAAGTAAGATGAGATAATAATGCTTTTGTCACAGTCTGATGGAATGAAGTACCAGCTCCCTACAGCTAATATATCCAAGTGTTTTTTTAAGTAGTATCATAGGCCAGACATTCCCAAGTATGTATCGATCCAAGGATTCACTTCAGAAGCTGAAAATACTGAAATCTCAACTTTCAGTATGTTGAGCCCAAGAAGTCAATTCACAAAACAACTAGTAAAACCGTGAAATTCAAAAGCTCGAATACCGGAAGTTTTGAATTTCACAGTTTTACTACTTACACACACACACACACACACACACACACACACACACACACACACACACACACACCATCCACCACCCAAACACACACAATCACAAGCCCCCCTACACCCCCATGTGGGTGGCTATGCCCCCCCCACTTAATATATTCTCACTCCGAGATCGCACTACATACAAACACACACAAAACACCACCACACAAGCTACTTTCTCTTCGCAAACACACATTGCAGCAACAAAACACACTGATACACACCACAGCCCCTACCCAAACCCCTTAACACACACACACACTTACCTGAATACATGACCATAGCGGAACTTTAGAAGCACAAAAAAAGGTCACAGCATCAGAGTTTTCATCCTATGAAATAATAAGATGGAATCTGACTGGTAGGACAAAATCCAGATATTTGAATATATGGTCATTGTGACACAGCTTCTACTGCAACAGGCAGAGCAACCTCACTGCTGAAGAAATAAAGCATGTAATACAGAATAGATGGATACTGAATACTTAGCAAAGGGTCTTTAAGGATTGTAAATATTCACTGAACAATGCAGAAACCTGCCTTAGTCAACTGAATTTTGGAAGATCAACTGGCTTGTAAAGAGCAGATCACTTGTTTTTCTCACAGCAAAGATGCTTAGATTTTTTTTCTTTTATCACTGAGCAAAATGGCCCTCAGACAGATATATTTTTTATTTTATTTTGTTTTATTGGTATGTTCACTGAGTTAGTTGCACTAGACTAGTGACCTCTTTTCAGTGGAGACTTTATTTTTTTAATGCATTTTGAGTGGTAGGTTACAAAAATGCTGTGTCAGTTCACTGCAATGATTTAAAATGTTAAGAAGCTTTCAATTTAACAAATTAACCATCTAGAACTCTGGCAGTTTCAACTCTAGCTATCAGTAGTTGCATCCTGAGCCTTTTGTCAAAATCAGTTTATATTTAAACAAATGCATATATCTCTAAAACCATTAGTGAATAAAGACGTGAAATGGCAAATTGTTTATTACAAACTAGTTATTACACTGGCCACATTCATATGACTCATGGTCTTAATCTGGATTTAAGTCACAGTAGCTCAGTAAGTATTAATTTTTGTAAAATTTTGTGAACAAATTAAAATATCCGAGTACACATTCTGTTAGTGGTGCTTTGTTCATTCATCTGCAAGCTTTCATACGTGTCAAAGCAGCTATGTCTTTGTTGCTTAATTATAGAAATATTTAGGGAAATATAAAAAATGGCAATAAAAATAAATAGTATACAAACAAGTTTTAAAATCTCTTTTCCTGCACTAGACAGAAGTCAAGTATCAATGCAGTTGCATTGCCATCATGTAAGCTTTTAGATGAAATTGTTCAATGCCTTGTATGTAGCATGCTTCTGGCATTAATAGATTACATATGAGCAGGCAAAGGCTAGATGCTTCACTAGGCTATTCCCAGAAAAACAACAGAAGTATCATCAGAGTTTAATGAGTTAACTCATACTCAAACTTTGCTTTCTACTGATGTGTACCACATGTACAGAGAGATGATGTAATCCTACTTGTGTTAGAATTAATTATGAATACAGTTAGTACTATATTGTAAAAATATCTATAAGTATACATTATATGAAAGTTATTTATTTGGCAATATTTCTTACCTAATAGGTAAGCCCCATTATTTTCAATGGTTTACAGTGACTATTTATGTAGGGTATCTCCTTGGAAGCTACATGGTTGAAATAACTGTGCGAAATGTAAGCATCTGCATATCTTAGAGCCTTCTGTATGGGGTCCACTTTTAAATCCCGAAATACCAAAATCTCGAGTTTTTTAGATACCAAACCTCAAAACTTCGAGATTTCGGTATCTCGAAATTTAAAAGTGGACCAAAAAAAAAAGCCACAGCTAAAATAATGTGTTTGCAAGGGGGCAAGCCCCCCTGCACCCCCACCCCCCCGCTTAAATATACCCTCCAAGATCACACTACAGTGAAGATAACGGTAATGCTCCCATTGTACTTACCATTCTCTTCACAGTAGTGTGATCTCAGAGTTGGTATATTTAAGTAGGGGGTTGTGGGAGTGCAGGGGTGCTTGCCCCCCTGCAATCACATTATTTTAGTTTTTTTTTTTTTTTTGGTCCAATTTTAAGTTTTGAGATACTGAAATCTCGATGTTTTGAGTTTGGTATCTCAAAACTCGAGATTTTGGTATTTTGGGATTTAAAAGTGGACCCTCTGTATGAGTTTGAACTCTACGATATTTTCTTTTCACTGTCTAATCTCCAGAAACATCTTCCTGCCTTGTAACCAGACATGTTTATCTGTCATTCTAGTTTCACAGTGTAGTTTATAGTGCATTTTGCATTTTAGCTTAAACATTATGGGGCTTTAAGTCACCACTTCCTCATGACTGCTACCAGACTGCTGATTTTGGGAAGTGGGGAGTAATTTCTTTTATTGTAGGTGTTGTATACATGACAGAATATTCAGAGTAACCAATGTTGTATCTGCAAGTAGGACTTTGCTTGGTTGCCAGACAGATAACTACCCGGGCTGAAGAGATGAGAAGACCAGTAGCTCACCACAGTTCTTTATAAAGAGCTGAATATTTTCTTAGGAGCTGATCACAGACTTCAAAACAAAATGGGTTAGATTATGAACAAGAGAGTTTAACATTATATCTCTCCTGTCTGTGATTTTTGTTTAGTTTGGGTAATAATCACAGAACTCCTTTTACATGTATTGCTACTAGTTCTGTTATATGTCAAACTGTCTATTTTGGGTACATCATGACTTTTGTTTACACTGTTAATAAAACAATTAGTCCGGGTAGTCAGAAAGCATATGATAAAAGCTAACCAGTAGTTATATAAATATCTCATTGTTAGCAGATAATGTTATGCTGTTTATTAGTATATAGATGAATCAGTATCTGTCTTATTGAATATATAGCATAGTTCCATGAACATCTCAAGCATCTGCTTTAACAAGAAAAAAATTGTTCCATTTTTTACATTTTATATGAAAGTATCATAACGCATTCAAAATCCGTTATGTGTGATATGGGGCCCATTAAGAATAATGTTCTTTGGTGTTCTGGCACTAAATATCTACTTATTTTTTTCTATATAAATTTTCAAACATAAGTTAATGTTACTTCAAGTCTAATTCCAGAATTGACAATCCATATGGTTATATTTAGAGCAATGTCTGTCTCAATTAAAGTGGCAGTTTGTATGAAAATAACAAATTACTTCTAAATATATTCTTTTAGTCTGTTAATAAAACTGACTAAATAGTTTGCTGCTTAAAGTCATTTGCTAGCCATTAAAATAAAGACAAAGGCTATAACATCACATCAAACATCATGATAATGCATTAAGATTTAGAGATGTTTCTTTTACTACAAGTAGTTATGTCTTTCAATGTGTCTTCCAGTGACTTGATCCCTTTTATGTAAACATTTGGAAAAATCTTCATGATTAATATATAAAACAGTCAAAACTTGTACTACATTAAACATTATCACATAACTCTACAATAACTCTCATATCACCTATATCTCTGACAATACACCTTCATTGTATATTAATACAACAGTTTACAAAAGCTTTCATTTCTACCCATCATTTATTTTATTAAATTATACAAGGTATAGTTAGCTCTGTTGTCCAAAGATGTAATGCCTTGGCTGAGACCCTGATTGCTGGATTAGAACAGCAGTCTTGGCACTGGAAGAGCTGGGTGGGGGAAGAGGACAGTTTCTGAAAATGCATACATGATATAACGGGCAAAAGTATTAGTTGTATTTCATTGGATTTCTCCTTTGTAGTGCATTTAAGTACTTGGCAGCACACTGATTATTTCTTCTTGTATCTTTTAAATCCACTACCCCCAAAACTGGGGTGGGTACCAAATATCTGCCTTTTTTCTCTTCAACTTATTTATTAAGCATACTATGAATTCAACCATCTGCACTATATTTTGCTTCAATGTTCACATTTTACATATCTAAAATAATATATTTATAGTGAACAACTTGGCTTACTTCATTTCTAAGCAACATTTCACAGGAAAAGTAGCAACTGTTAGAACAGAACATCATGTCTTTTAGAAAATAATGTGAAGTAATAACTGTAAGTAGCCTTGCACAGTGTTTCTTTTTCATATTTTATGTAAAAATAACCATGTTTTGAAACTGAGAAAATGATGAATTTACAGACAGCACTCTGGCATGTTTAATTCCTAAGCAACATGCTTCAAAAAGGAATAGGAAGCAATCTGTGATTTAAAGTCTGTATTAAAACATCAGATGTTCTAATAAATAGTATGAAGTAACAATTATTTGTAGCTTTGCACTGTGTTTCAAACCCATAGTTGAATGCAAGAAAAGACGCATTATGGTTTATTTCATTCACAGCCTGCATCCAAAAGAAAAATTCAACTGACAAATTGTCATGGATACCCAACTAAGAAAATCAGATCTACTCAGTTAGCAAATCTTATGCAGACATGGCTCTGGTTAGCAACTGTCATTTCATATATAGGCTGTTTTTGCAGAAGGACCAACTTTGTGCTAAGGATGTAAAGTATTGTGAAGTAAGTTGCTGAAAATTATATTATTCCAGGCATTAATAATATCTACAAATTATTGCACAAACTCTTATGTGAAAAATAATTTCTGCAATAAAATTATAGTTAGTATTAATTGCACATACTTTATTCATTTTACCCATATCTCTCAACTGTCCAGATTTTCACAGAATGTCCAGATTTTTTGCCTCACATTTTTGGTCTGTTCCTCGTAAAATTTGTAGGTTTTTTTTGGCAAATCACTGAAGACTGAAGCCACTAGATAATGACAGACATTTGAGTTTCAGACTTCATATCCTTCATAAAGTACATGCTAACACAAATCCTGTTATTCTAACAAGTTTATAAGAGCAATAATTAAAATCTTACCCTATTTCTGGGCCTGTGCCCACTCATTATTTTAGGCTTTGTCCAGATCCTGCACTAAGAAGTTGAGAGGTATGATTTCACGAGGAAACGTTTATTGCAGTAGACTGCATTTAGAGAAGTCTAAACCTGACTTCTTCAAAGGGTAGATTTTGTGGTAATTTGGGCCAGAACTCCATAATGATTTATCAACCAATGGTCACATGACAACGAAAAACATCATAATCAAAACATAATCCATACACTAACGAGAGCAGAGATACTCACAACACATAAACATTACGCACAGTATACAAACAACATTGTTGCAGGGATTAAGCCCCTGAATTCTCATTGCAGGGGCTCTGCCCTACACCTCCTGACTACTAAATATGTTACCTCAAAGATTACACAAACTAAACAATAAAGGAAATTAAAAGAAAAATCACCTCTTCCTTTTTTTCATCAAGTCATGCAACCTATACCTGAACTAGCTAATCTGATATACCGAGATATCAAGAATGTAAAGAAGTAACCATACCATAATGATAATTTGTCAGCAAAGCAGTTGTTTAGAAAGCATAGTGTAACAACAGAGCAGTAAATTACTAATTGCAACATGTGTTCTAACTAAATTTGTTATTCCATTCTGCTCAAAAACTGCCCTGGTGCTGTTTCAGTTGAGATTTTGTGTTATCTGAAACTTTTTATTCTTCCTTGTTTCATGTGAGATAAAGTATACACAGCCCTTGCATTACCAAAACAGTATTACAGACTATTTTTCCAATAATAATTTAAGTGACAGTGTTATTATTGCCAGGGACAGTCTAAGAAAGTAAGAACATAGCAGTTGCATCTTAACTAAATGGAGAAACAGGACTACAGAAAAGTATGTGATGTAACCTTACTACCATGTAGAATGTGGTTTGCTGATTAACATTAATGTAAAATTTTGTTTTGTTTTTCATTATCAGCGAGCATGGTGTTTGGCTGCACACTCCCCTGAGATGGTTTCAAACTGTTCCCTCTTCATTTTCATTGTCTTCTATAATTTCCTGCTTCATTAGCCCCTCCCCCCAAGCTGATCAAACAAAGAGAGGCCTGTCTAACAAAGTATAAGCTATATCTAACCTACATTATCTGCCTGCCCCTTCCAGTCCCATTGTTTCCCTTATTGAGTTACCTGATCCTGTTTATGCCTCCTGTCCCTATTTCCTTGACTGGCACTTAAGCAACCTGCATTCCCCACACCCCCCAACTTCTCAACACCCTGCTGCCAACCTGTTGAGATGCATACTGATAGCCAAAAGGGAGAATTCAGAACAAAGCAATCAATTACCAAACTCTCTGTGGGTCTTAAACTTTTTTCACCTTATACCTTATGATTGCACTTCATATTTGCTTATGAAAGATATGTCTACAAGTTCCAAGATAATATATCACAAACAATTTCCTAGTGACTTGATTTTAAGTCTAAATGTCCAATTGTCTTTTTTTTGTTCTTATGTACATTTCTTCATCATGAAAAATGACTGCAACTTGTCAAACTGTGTGTCCAAAGAAGAAACAGACTATTTCTAGTTGCTTTTCTGCTTATGTTTGGTTTTGTTATGATTTACACGGTAATTCCCCTCAAATGACTCTTAAAAGTTGTATCTGTAAATGTTTGTTCAGAGACTCTGAGGTGTATTTGGGGTTCACAAGAAACAAACAAAAATATAAATTTCATAGTATACACAATATGCATATCAAATGGACACTAACTGCCAGAATTATAGCTGCATTAACTCCTTCTAATATATGAGCAATCGCATGTGAATTATTTGTCTGCAGTTGTTTTAGACTAAATTTGTGCATTCATTGGAGATTTGAGGCCAAACATAACTGTTTTAAATTGATAGCATTCACTAGCTTGTACATCATATGATTTCAGGCATCTTAAATTAAATGTGAGCATAATGCATACACAACACATGTTTTGAACAATAAGTAAGATAGCTATCAAGAAAATATTTATAAAAAAATTAAATTCAGTAGCTATCAAAGTCAGTTTATAATTACTACATTTGGCAGCACAGATAGACAATAACAGCCATGGCATGAAATGGCAGTGATTAGGAACAGGAAAAAGTAGTTTTCATAGGGCCATTAGCCTAGTACACACCTATGTACCTATAAGTTTTGTGGCTATTATATTTTAACAGCATGGATTGTTGATGCTCCCTTTTTATCTCAATTTATGTATTCAATATTTATCATTTTATCTTTGAATAAAACATGGATTTTGTCTATGTGATTTTTTTCTGTTGCATTTTTTATTTAATTTCTTATCTGGTTAGAATTTTACAGTTTGACGTTTCTTATAATTTCTGCATTTTATTATGTATTATATATTTAGCCTGCTTTATTGTTCATTTTTATTACAGACTTATTTCATAGTATTGTCATTTCAGTTGTCTATATTTAATTTGTATTCCTTGTTATTTTATTGTCTTCTCTCATTTACTGTTTTTACTATACCATGCTTGTTATAATAATGTTAAGATATTTTGGTAACATTGATTTTTATCAGATGTTATAATACTTTACCAAAGCAGGAATGTTATCACAAGACTTATTTTCCACACTTGAAGACAGTGAGTTTTTGTTTTTATTGATCAGGTTAATTTCGCTACTTCAACAACTAAGCAAATATGCTAATACAGATTTAAGGGTTTAAAAACATGGAAGTGGAGATGGTGTAAATATAGACAATCATTTTTGGCAATCTGATATACAAACCAGCAATGAATTTTTGATTCACAATAGAACAGAAGTCAAGAAGAAATGGTCAAATATTGAAAACTGGTTGATTTACCCCATGATTGTGACTACTAATGGTAACAACAGTGAGAGAGGGCAGTTTTCTTTGCATCATGTAGCTTTTTGAACTGAAATCTTTGCAGCTGGAAAACGTATGTTTTCTTGAATGTTTAAAGGTTAATTATAACCAAACGTATACATTTTTTGAAGTTTCCCGATGACATATGGAAAGATTTTAAATCTATGCTATGATTTAAAAGCCCTTTTTGACTGACTGATATGTGAATCGTTATCAATACAGAGAAAAGGAAAGGAGAGACAACTCATTGCATAAAATGATTTTGGATGATTGACTTTTCAAGAGTTAGAAAGACACGTTTAAGGCTGTCATAAACAAAAGTAACAAGACAACTGAATGGTTACTAGATAGAAAAGAAAGGAAAAGAAAGGAAAATAAATGAGTGTCTGACCAGCTGTATTACTAACAAAAAAAAAGCAAACTACTGAGTTCCTTCTGGTCCCATGACTAAACTGACTTTAACCAAGGGTAATTTCAATAAATGAAAACAACAAAGATTTTTGCTCACCCCCCCCCCCCCACCTATTGAAGAAGTCAGTGTGCCCAGTGAATAGTTTGTCATAGAACAGATACAATCAGAATTTATGAAACTTAAACAGGTTTGGCAATCAAATTAAGGTGAGATCATGCATATTTGATGAACAATTCACAAAGATGACACTATTTATTGGTGATGGTAATCCAAAAGGCTTTCATGTGTATAACTATACTTATGCAACAAAAGATGAATCACACAATGAGTTTTTTAACAAAATGAAGGTTCCAAAGATACAAGTTAATCCTGGTGGAAACTTGTTGTACATAAAATTATTTGCATGTAAATTGAATTTCTGTATCTCATGTGCTACCCAGGGAGGGTTCAAATCCCACACATGTTCGCAATAGCTTCTATAATCCACCCCTCCATTCACACACATATGGACTAAGCAAAATATGAAGATTAGAATAATGAAATCAGGCAAAGGGAAGTGGTTCTTTTTATGAATACTTTTGATAACATAATGAAAATGCATTTTTTAATATGAGTAGCTTATGAGCTTATTTAACTGAAAGAGGTCCACATTACTTATAAGAAAATTGATTGTGTTTTGTTTGACGTAGAATGAAGCAAGATATTTCTAAGGATTTTTTTATACACTGAGAGGCCATTCATTCCTGTTCTTTTTGGATTCCTCAAGATTCTCTAAGGCACTATAGACTCCACCATTTAGACATATAATTTTGGTAGTCAATATCAGAACAGATCCTTTCTTTGTGTTTACTGACAGAAAACGAAAATGAATTTTTGATGGTTATTATGTGTTTTGAAGACTCTTGGCATTGTTTATATATCCTATGAACATGTGAATGTAATCTTTTTATCACTGATATTAAATACTTATTTTTTCTAATTCCGTTCAACACAGGCTTGGAATGGTGTAGAAATTATTTGTAATCTGAAAAGAAAATTTAAAAAAAGGCATAAATGCATTTGCCTGCTCATAGAATTAGTTCTAAACAGATTTTTTTTTTTTGCTTTTCAAAATTAATTTTCATACTTAAAAACTGGTACTTTATTTCTAATAATGCCTTCCTAGTAGAAAAACTAGGAAGTTAACCCCATATTGTATATAAAAGGGGAAGTAACTTGAAGGAATTACTTCAAAGGAGTGTACCACAAGTTCACTTTAGTAGACTAGGTATGTCTCCTTGTGGTTCTTGTAAATGGTGTAAGGTAGTGAAGACAGGTAATTCTTTTACTATTAGAAACAAAAAATTCCAGATTTTTCACAAACTGAACTGCAAATCTAAATCTGTCATATACATTGCATTATGTAATTGCTGCCCGGGGTTTTATATAGGGAAAACGGACCGTAGGGCCCGTGACAGGTTTTATGAACATGACTATGCAATCAGAAAAAATTCTGACGACAACGCATTGGCAAAACATATTATTACCCATGCTGGACATAGTTTTTCATACATGTGTATAGATCAAGTTCCACATAATATACGTGGAGGTCCCATGTCACTAATTTTAGAGAACCGAGAACTTGAATGGCAATTAAAACTTGACGCATTCAAGTTCCCAGGTTTAAATGAAAACTGTAACATTTCAGCTGTGTTAAAATTAAGAAGTTACTTTCGATAGTGAACTAGCCACACATTGAAGAGTAGCATTTTGTATTAGTATATTTACATTTTTGAACTAATCTGTTTTTTAGGATATTTATTTTTAACATTATATATATAATTTGATTTATACATTATATATATTACTTTATTACACTTACATATTTTTATGTGAACATATTTTAATATAGGGATATATTGTGATAAGAACTGTTTTATATAGTCGCTTTGGAATTGTGTAAGGTGATACTGTGTTGTGTCACTTCCTGCTGATATAAAAAAGTGCGTTTTTTTAATTACTTATTTTCTCTGAGGAAGCTGCTCCAAATTGGGGCGGTGAAAAACGCTATATTGTTCTATAATAAAATTGCGTTTAAGATTACAGGAGAAAGACTTTCTTTTTGGGCTTCAGGACTAAAGGATACCTGTATCGTTCTGTTTTCAACAGTTTTTTATTTTTTGTATACTACTTTGGTTATAAAGTCTTATTTATGTTAATATTGCATTCTTCAAAGAACTTGGTATCTTTATGAAGTTATTTGAAAAGATGACCTATCCCCATAACCTACTAGAAGATGTAGTTGACAAAATGGGGGTGAGGGCATTCTCTGACTTTAAGCACATTTTAAAGCCCCCTTAATGAAGTCCAGCAGTAATGCAGCAGGCTGTACCAAAGAGATTTAATGCTGTTGCAGTTAGTTACTCTTCGTATACTAAATCAGTTCCGAGGGGGTTACAAAATAATTGGTCTTTCATGTTAAAGTTATCCAGATTGTTTTAAAAGGTTGGTCTCAGCTCCTAAGTTTGAGTACTAGACACATTTGCATTTAAAAACAGTCTGTGAATCAAGCAATAGTTGAAAATCCAACAATAAGGGGTTCATGAGAAAAATGAGGTTGGTGTAACAGTGTCATTTATCTTTGATAACCACAATGTAACACTGAAAGGTTACCTCATGGTGATAAGGGTACCATGGAGATTAACCTGTACCATGAGTGATGTCACTGAAAGGTTACCTTATGGTAATAAGGGCACCAGGGAGATGTACATAGGTTCATAGGTTAGTACTAAGCTAACTTCCCTTGTGAGCCATTGTAAGCCTAGCCAATTATCACTTGTGAGACTCAAACCCTGCACCGTGTATTTCTAAGGCAAACACCTTAACCATTAGGCCACCCTCCCAAACTCCCACATGTACCATGAGTGGTGTCACTGAAAGTTTACCTCATGGTAAAAAGGGTACCAAGGAGATTTACTTGTACCATGAGTAGTGTCATATATATATATTGCATTTTGCCTATCATGTGAAACATTTTATCTAGGCATGACAGAAAAAAGGATACAGCACAGAATATAGGAACATATGTGTAGTACTAAAAATCTAACAACATAAACACTTTGTTTAAACATTCCAAGATACATGTTGAATTAAAAAAGTTTCAATTGATTATTTTGGAGGAAAGTGGCAATTCATTTGAGGGATGTAATGGGGGAAATAAAATTGAAATAAAGAGTTATTATGGCAATTAAAATTAAATGCCAACTTTTATTTATGATTAAATTATACATTTTCTAGTTATTCTGTTTTGAAACTTAGGGCAGCAAAATTATACTTCTTCAGGTGCCTATAACTTTAAAGATCTATGGAAATATTATATTGTATCATTACATGATTGTATTATGAATAAGTGTTTTTAATGGTATCCTGGTAAGAAACTTTATTCTGATGAAGTCCTGATATTGAAGGACAAAAGAACAAGTAAAGTTTGTTAAATGTATTTTGAGATGACTTCTGTTTTATTTTTTTGTTATGGATAATTGTTAATAAAAATCAAATTAGAAATTAGTGGGAGTACAGTGATCACCCTAACTGTGATTAGATGAAGCATGATTTTTTGGGTCTATGACACTGAAATTTTCAACCATTCAGAGCACCTACCAAGTAAATACAACATATCCTGAGGTACCCCTGTCTTATATTTAATTACATTTATATGTGATGTGCATGTTTTTTTATGTAAGAAGATTTGGGGTGTTCTCCTTGACTCCATTATTTTGTTGACAACCAATAGATTCAATGCAGATGGCTTGATAAAATATTTTTTCTCCAGGTCCAACTTAAACTGTCTAGACCGTTCTTGCTGCTACATTGTATGCTATTCTTCTATCTATGTTTAAGCATTTTTCAGCAAGTTGGTTTATTCTACATACACCTCCGTATCCAACCCTATGTTAAGCTGAGACACTTGGACCAGGCATCCTCATTTTCATCTTCTGAATCAAACAATTGATTCACCAAAGTATCCTGTTATCCCTTCCACTCCGCAGATCCTTTCTTCTTATCTGTTGGTTGATGAAAACCACTACCAAGCTCAAATTTTCTGAGTTCAAAAAGTTAAGGTTTGCTATGAATGTCCCACCCACCAGGACTATGATTACTAGTAATCGTTTCAAGTCATTTATCATGTACATTTCAATGTTCTAACTGCCTGCTGTTTGCTTTCCTTATGCAGTCCTTTAGAATAAGTAAGATGAGATAATAATGCTTTTGTCACAGTCTGATGGAATGAAGTACCAGCTCCCTACAGCTAATATATCCAAGTGTTTTTTTAAGTAGTATCATAGGCCAGACATTCCCAAGTATGTATCGATCCAAGGATTCACTTCAGAAGCTGAAAATACTGAAATCTCAACTTTCAGTATGTTGATCCCAAGAAGTCGAATTCACAAAACAACGAAAAGTAAAAACCGTGAAATTCAAAAGCTCGAATACCGGAAGTTTTGAATTTCGCAGTTTTACTACTTACACACACACACACACACACACACACACACACACACACACACACACACACACACACACACACACCATCCACCACCCAAACACACACAATCACAAGCCCCCCTACACCCCCATGTGGGTGGCTATGCCCCCCCCACTTAATATATTCTCACTCCGAGATCGCACTACATACAAACACACACAAAACACCACCACACAAGCTACTTTCTCTTCGCAAACACACATTGCAGCAACAAAACACACTGACACACACCACAGCCCCTACCCAATCCCCTTAACACACACACACACTTACCTGAATACATGACCATAGCGGAACTTTAGAAGCGCAAAAAAAGTCACAGCATCAGAGTTTTCATCCTGTGAATTAATAAGATGGAATCTGACTGGTAGGACAAAATCCAGATATTTGAATATATGGTCATTGTGACACAGCTTCTACTGCAACAGGCAGAGCAACCTCACTGCTGAAGAAATAAAGCATGTAAAACAGAATAGATGGATACTGAATACTTAGCAAAGGGTCTTTAAGGATTGTAAATATTCACTGAACAATGCAGAAACCTGCCTTAGTCAACTGAATTTTGGAAGATCAACTGGCTTGTAAAGAGCAGATCACTTGTTTTTCTCACAGCAAAGATGCTTAGATTTTTTTTCTTTTATCACTGAGCAAAATGGCCCTCAGACAGATATTTATTTTTTATTTTGTTTTATTGGTATGTTCACTGGGTTAGTTGCACTAGACTAGTGACCTCTTTTCAGTGGAGACTTTATTTTTTTAGTGCATTTTGAGTGGTAGGTTACAAAAATGCTGTGTCAGTTCACTGCAATGATTTAAAATGTTAAGAAGCTTTCAATTTAACAAATTAACCATCTAGAACTCTGGCAGTTTCAACTCTAGCTTTCAGTAGTTGCATCCTGAGCCTTTTGTCAAAATCAGTTTATATTTAAACAAATGCGCATATCTCTAAAACCATTAGTGAATAAAGACGTGAAATGGCAAATTGTTTATTACAAACTAGTTATTACACTGGCCACATTCGTATGACTCATGGTCTTAATCTGGATTTAAGTCACAGTAGCTCAGTAAGTATTAATTTTTGTAAAATTTTGTGAACAAATTAAAATATCCGAGTACACATTCTGTTAGTGGTGCTTTGTTCATTCATCTGCAAGCTTTCATACGTGTCAAAGCAGCTATGTCTTTGTTGCTTAATTATAGAAATATTTAGGGAAATATAAAAATGGCAATAAAAATAAATAGTATACAAACAAGTTTTAAAATCTCTTTTCCTGCACTAGACAGAAGTCAAGTATCAATGCAGTTGCATTGCCATCATGTAAGCTTTTAGATGAAATTGTTCAATGCCTTGTATGTAGCATGCTTCTGGCATTAATAGATTACATATGAGCAGGCAAAGGCTAGATGCTTCACTAGGCTATTCCCAGAAAAACAACAGAAGTATCATCAGAGTTTAATGAGTTAACTCATACTCAAACTTTGCTTTCTACTGATGTGTACCACATGTACAGAGAGATGATGTAATCCTACTTGTGTTAGAATTAATTATGAATACAGTTAGTACTATATTGTAAAAATAGCTATAAGTATACATTATATGAAAGTTATTTATTTGACAATATTTCTTACCTAATAGGTAAGCCCCAGTATTTTCAATGGTTTACAGTGAATATTTATGTAGGGTATCTCCTTGGAAGCTACATGGTTGAAATAACTGTGCGAAATGTAAGCATCTGCATATCTTAGAGCCTTCTGTATGGGGTCCACTTTTAAATCCCGAAATACAAAAATCTCGAGTTTTGAGATACCAAACCTCAAAACATCGAGATTTTGGTATCTCAAAATATTAAAGTAGACCAAAAAAAAGCCACAGCTAAAATAATGTGTTTGCAGGGGGGCAAGCCCCCCTGCACCCCCACCCCCCTTAAATATATCCTCCAAGATCACACTACAGTGAAGATAAAGGTAATGCTCCCATTGTACTTACCATTCTCTTCGCAGTAGCGTGATCTCAGAGTTGGTATATTTAAGTAGGGGGTTGTGGGAGTGCAGGGGTGCTTGCCCCCCTGCAATCACATTATTTTAGTTTTTTTTAGTCCAATTTTAAGTTTTGAGATATTGAAATCTCGATGTTTTGAGTTTGGTATCTCAAAACTCAAGATTTTGGTATTTTGGGATTAAAAAGTGGACCCTCTGTATGAGTTTGAACTCTAAGATATTTTCTTTTCACTGTCTAATCTCCAGAAACATCTTCCTGCCTTGTAACCAGACATGTTTATCTGTCATTCTAGTTTCACAGTGTAGTTTATAGTGCATTTTGCATTTTAGCTTAAACATTATGGGGCTTTAAGTCACCACTTCCTCATGACTGCTACCAGACTGCTGATTTTGGGAAGTGGGGAGTAATTTCTTTTATTGTAGGTGTTGTATGCATGACAGAATATTCAGAGTAACCAATGTTGTATCTACAAGTAGGACTTTGCTTGGTTGCCAGACAGATAACTACCCGGGCTGAAGAGATGAGAAGACCAGTAGCTCACCACAGTTCTTTATAAAGAGCTGAACATTTTCTTAGGAGCTGATCACAGACTTCAAAATAAAATGAGTTAGATTATGAACAAGAGAGTTTAACATTATATCTCTCCTGTCTGTGATTTTTGTTTAGTTTGGGTAATAATCACAGAACTCCTTTTACATGTATTGCTACTAGTTCTGTTATATGTCAAACTGTCTATTTTGGGTACATCATGACTTTTGTTTACACTGTTAATAAAACAATTAGTCCGGGTAGTCAGAAAGCATATGATAAAAGTTAACCAGTAGTTATATAAATATCTCATTGTTAGCAGATAATGTTATGCTGTTTATTAGTATACAGATGAATCAGTATCTGTCTTATTGAATATATAGCATAGTTCCATGAACATCTCAAGCATCTCCTTTAACAAGAAAAAAATTGTTCCATTTTTTACATTTTATATGAAAGTATCATAATGCATTCAAAATCCGTTATGTGTGATATGGGGCCCATTAAGAATAATGTTCTTTGGTGTTCTGGCACTAAATATCTAACTTATTTTTTTCTATATAAATTTTCAAACATAAGTTAATGTTACTTCAAGTCTAATTCCAGAATTGACAATCCATATGGTTATATTTAGAGCAATGTCTGTCTCAATTAAAGTGGCAGTTTGTATGAAAATAACAAATTACTTCTAAATATATTCTTTTAGTCTGTTAATAAAACTGACTAAATAGTTTGCTGCTTAAAGTCATTTGCTAACCATTAAAATAAAGACAAAGGCTATAACATCACATCAAACATCATGATAATGCATTAAGATTTAGAGATGTTTCTTTTACTACAAGTAGCTATGTCTTTCAATGTGTCTTCCAGTGGCTTGATCCCTTTTATGTAAACATTTGGAAAAATCTTCATGATTAATATATAAAACAGTCAAAACTTGTGCTACATTAAACATTATCACATAACTCTACAATAACTCTCATATCACCTATATCTCTGACAATACACCTTCATTGTATATTAATACAACAGTTTAAAAAAGCTTTCATTTCTACCCATCATTTATTTTATTAAATTATACAAGGTATAGTTAGCTCTGTTGTCCAAAGATGTAATGCCTTGGCTGAGACCCTGATTGCTGGATTAGAACAGCAGTCTTGGCACTGGAAGAGCTGGGTGGGGGAAGAGGACAGTTTCTGAAAATGCACACATGATATAACGGGCAAAAGTATTAGTTGTATTTCATTGGATTTCTCCTTTGTAGTGCATTTAAGTACTTGGCAGCACACTGATTATTTCTTCTTGTATCTTTTAAATCCACTACCCCCAAAACTGGGGTGGGTACCAAATATCTGCCTTTTTTCTCTTCAATTTATTTATTAAGCATACTATGAATTCAACCATCTGCACTATATTTTGCTTCAATGTTCACATTTTACATATCTAAAATAATATATTTATAGTGAACAACTTGGTTTACTTAATTTCTAAGCAACATTTCACAGGAAAAGTAGCAACTGTTAGAACAGAACATCATGTCTTTTAGAAAATAATGTGAAGTAATAACTGTAAGTAGCCTTGCACAGTGTTTCTTTTTCATATTTTATGTAAAAATAACCATGTTTTGAAACTGAGAAAATGATGAATTTACAGACAGCACTCTGGCATGTTTAATTCCTAAGCAACATGCTTCAGAAAGGAATAGGAAGCAATTTGTGATTTAAAGTCTGTATTAAAACATCAGATGTTCTAATAAATAGTATGAAGTAACAATTATTTGTAGCTTTGCACTGTGTTTCAAACCCATAGTTGAATGCAAGAAAAGACGCATTATGGTTTATTTCATTCACAGCCTGCATCCAAAAGAAAAATTCAACTGACAACTGACAAATTGTCATGGATACCCAACTAAGAAAATCAGATCTACTCAGTTAGCAAATCTTATGCAGACATGGCTCTGGTTAGCAACTGTCATTTCATATATAGGCTGTTTTTGCAGAAGGACCAACTTTGTGCTAAGGATGTAAAGTATTGTGAAGTAAGTTGCTGAAAATTATATTATTCCAGGCATTAATAATATCTACAAATTATTGCACAAACTCTTATGTGAAAAATAATTTCTGCAATAAAATTATAGTTAGTATTAATTGCACATACTTTATTCATTTTACCCATACCTCTCAACTGTCCAGATTTTCACAGAATGTCCAGATTTTTTGCCTCACATTTTTGGTCTGTTCCTCGTAAAATTTGTAGGTTTTTTTTGGCAAATCACTGAAGACTGAAGCCACTAGATAATGACAGACATTTGAGTTTCAGACTTCATATCCTTCATAAAGTACATGCTAACACAAATCCTGTTATTCTAACAAGTTTATAAGAGCAATAATTAAAATCTTACCCTATTTCTGGGCCTGTGCCCACTCATTATTTTAGGCTTTGTCCAGATCCTGCAGTAAGAAGTTGAGAGCTATGATTTCACGAGGAAACGTTTATTGCAGTAGACTGCATTTAGAGAAGTCTAAACCTGACTTCTTCAAAGGGTAGATTTTGTGGTAATTTGGGCCAGAACTCCATAATGATTTATCAACCAATGGTCATATGACAACGAAAAACATCATAATCAAAACATAATCCATACACTAACGAGAGCAGAGATACTCACAACACATAAACATTATGCACAGTATACAAACAACATTGTTGCAGGGATTAAGCCCCTGAATTCTCATTGCAGGGACTCTGCCCTACACCTTCTGACTACTAAATATGTTACCTCAAAGATTACACAAACTAAACAATAAAGGAAATTAAAAGAAAAATCACCTCTTCCTTTTTTTCATCAAGTCATGCAACCTATACCTGAACTAGCTAATCTGATATACCGAGATATCAAGAATGTAAAGAAGTAACCATACCATAATGATAATTTGTCAGCAAAGCAGTTGTTTAGAAAGCATAGTGTAACAACAGAGCAGTAAATTACTAATTGCAACATGTGTTCTAACTAAATTTGTTATTCCATTCTGCTCAAAAACTGCCCTGGTGCTGTTTCAGTTGAGATTTTGTGTTATCTGAAACTTTTTATTCTTCCTTGTTTCATGTGAGATAAAGTATACGCAGCCCTTGCATTACCAAAACAGTATTACAGACTATTTTTCCAATAATAATTTAAGTGACAGTGTTATTATTGCCAGGGACAGTCTAAGAAAGTAAGAACATAGCAGTTGCATCTTAACTA